>NC_053455.1:3568464-3844483 GCF_015227805.2 Hirundo rustica | reverse complement strand
ATTTCCATGAGAAATACAATACCCAGTGGTGGGTGGGATTTGGGGCTTTACATTGAATGAAACAAACACTGAGTAACAGTCTTAAATAATGACACAATGCACTTAGCAGGCCCACAGTGTAATAGAGGCACAGTTTTAATTAAGGGTATAGAGTATCCATTGCTTCCTAGGATAAAGCAAGCCCACATTTATGTGGAGAACAGTTTATGAAATTGCAAACAGCAAAAAAGCACTTCAAGAACCTTTTCCTTCCCCCCCAGAGCATGCCTGGGTAGAAGTTCTTTACATAAAAATTAATTGTGTTCCCCAGTATTAACTGATTTAAGGCATGATTTTCATTTGGTGTCTTAAACTCCTTGATTTCTTAAATCAGTTGTTTAAGCTAGGTTTTAACAAGGAGGAAAATCTTTGCTGTGTTGATTCTGCTCCTGGCAGAGCTTCGAATCCCAATCTCATGACAGTTAAGGGCATTTAGCACACAGCACTATCAGGTTGCCCATAATAAAGATGATAAATGTGGTCAGTATTATTGCTTAATTCAAGAAAAAATCATGAATTCACAGACATAGTTCTGAGAGCTTTAAGAGCAGTTTTTGACATGTTTGAAACCACTTCACTATCCACAATTTTACAGGTTTACTGAGAGCAGGACTTGGAACAGCCATTACACATTTTACACACAGCTCAAGAGACCACTGCTTACTCACCCATCATTTTTATGCTGGAGATAAGAAGAAAAAAAGTTTCCCTTCTGCAACCCTCTGCCAAAAAACCCATTTTGACTTTCCAGGGACCTGCCCCATAAACCCCAGAATCATCTCAATCATTTCCACCATCCCTTTCCTCTGAACCAATCTCCCTCTCCAGACTTACCTGCTCTTTACATTCTCTTGACTAAATACCTAATGACAGTTGTTAGATGATTTGGAAAACATCTATTATATACTTATATATATAAAATTAATAACACTGAAATCACGTGTTTTGGGTGCAATGTTACTCACATTCCTGCGCACTTCTGGAATACTTGGATGGCATCCAGAGGAAGCTCCAAGACACTCTGTAACTGGCAGTGAAGTCAGCTGTGGGTGAGTGAATTAAGAAGCAGCTCTAGTCACTCCTTGGAGCAAACACTGCCTACAAATAAATTATCAAATCATCTAATACAGGCTGTAGAAAAATCATGAGTAGCTTTTTTTTTTTTAAATAAACAGCAGTGGCTGTGAGGATCAAATTGCAAGAACTCTGCCACCACTCTGCTGAGCTAAGAAAGCAATTTAAGAATAGTAACCGTGGGAATCTGCACTGAAATCAATTGATTCTTTCACAAGGTATGAACTGTAAAGCTACAAAACCCAGCAGGAAGCCTAATTAAAGACAACAGATGAAAATAGCAATCCAGATCAAATGCCAGATAAAAAAAAGATAATTAAGAGCTTACATATTTTTAGAGCAAATATAATAAATGGAAATCCAAAAAGATAATCTCAAAGTCAATATAAATGAAGAGTATATTCAAATTCACATTTAATATAATTATAACTGAAAAAAAACCCCATTTTTCTAACAACCACCCAGCAGGCTGTTACAGGTTCACTGATCCTTAAAAACACAAACTTAATAGCACAGCAATGCTGAGGAAATGCAGACCACAGAGTGCAGTGCCAACAACAAAAATTATTTTAACGTATAAATTGTACACAAATTTACTTAAAGAATTCCTTTCAGGAAACTGCAGCAAAACCTCTCTTGGGTTCTATAACCATTGAGGGAAAGGGGAGGTTGGAGCGTCTCAAGAACTGAATGCACTCCGCACCTGCAGCATGACTTCCAACTACCTCCATCTCAATCGATCTTGTCCTATCAAAACATTCATTTTTGCATTGACCCTCCAATGTTTTATTAAATCTCTGGGATAATGACATGTATTCTTTAACAAGCAAGGCAATATGCAGAAAATATTTCCCACCTAAAAGGTCTTTTATTCAGCTGCATTAACCATCATGCTCTCTCAACCTCTACTATTATTATTAATACAGCTATTACATGTAATAGGTAATTCAGAACACCTTTTATCACAGTATCTCATTTTGACCTTTTCGTTTCTATACGTGGCAACTGATGTAAAATTATTTCCACTCAGATTTGCCCTCTGACTGTTAAGTCAGGTCAGGGAGTGTGGATAACAGGGATTTAAAATGATGGCATGCAAGCCACAACCCAAAATTTGTGGTTGATTATAAACTACATTTTACACTTTATACAGTATCATTCCAAATTTACAATTCCCCAGACGAAATGTAAACTCCAGTCTAAGGCCTTTTGGTATTGGATTTTGTTGTTGAGCCTCTGTTAAGAGTAGCAAATAATCCCTTAAATCTCACATCAGCTTTGCCTAATGAAGCACCAGGAACAAAAGGCTCCAAGAGCTGTGAGCGTTTCCCTGCATCCATCAAGGCTCAGGGCTCTCACCCCCTTCCCTCCACCCTGATGTCTCTGCAGACAGAGCTGGAGCTACAAATCACACATGGGCTGTAAAGACGGCATCTTCCTTTAATCTTCCCAGGTTTGTTTTTTTTTTTCCCCCACATTATGTACACACAGACTTTCACTAAAAGCATCATCATTTTCTACACCTAAAAGAAAAAAAAAAAAGGCTGCATTTCTGCATTTACTCACAAACAGCCCTGATTTGTTTTTACAACAGCCATTACTCTCCCATTCCACACACTGCACTCAGTGAGCATTTTCCATCTTTTTCAAAACCTGTAGTTACTGGGATACAACTCACCTTACCCTCCACCCAGACCCTAAAGACAACAGTGAACACCTGCTTCAGAATAACCAAATGCCTTTGCACACTTAATACTTTCTGCAAAAGGGCACAAAGAAATTGCAATTTAGATTTTCAAACAGAATTACTTCGTCAGGTTAAATTTTCCCTACACCAGCTATTTTCCAAAGTCATCCTGTCGTCCCCCATATTGGTTTAAGTGCATCACATTTGGCTAAAATAACGTCAATCTGCATCGTGCTATTTCGTTTTCATCGATGAAGTGTAAAATATACTAAAATTAAAACCAAGCCAGATTTCTTCAAAGCAATCAGTTTTCATACAGCAGCACATGCAAACTCCTGGGCACTTGCTGGAGTTCAAAATCAAATTGGTGAAGCACTTTCTGCCAGTGTTTCTCGTGTAGTTTGGTGAGTAACTTGTGGAATAGCTCATTTAAGCTGCCAGTTTTCATTTGCTGCTATAACCAGGCAGAGTCTCTCCATTCCCCGCTTCAAATCAGTTTTGCTACTCCTGTTTGAATCCTCCCCAGCATTTCAGAACCTTTCTGAACACCTGACAGCAGATCTGTATTGGATAAAGCAGCCTCATCAACACATACTGTTCAATTCCACAATTCCCTGCTCATCCCAGAAATCCAGAAATCCATTACATTTTTACCAACTGGAGACAACTCTTGTTTCCAAGGCACAGTCCCTGTTGCAATAGCTCTAGGCCCTCCCAAAATCCTCTAAATATTTCACTTTGCTACTATTTTGGTTATAGTTAATTTAAACGAATGTGGGGTTTTTTTTAAAAAAAAAACGTATCACCAAGCCATCTGGACAACTCCATGCAGCTGTTTTGTTTTATTTACCTTTCTGACACTTGAACTGCTATCAATTTTGTAAAATGAAATTTAAGGAGTTTGTTCTTTGGGGTTTTCTTTGCTGTTTTTCAAAGGTTTTCTTTCACGTGATGCATTCAATGCTGGAAAATTGTGTACTACTATGGTATCCCATTAGTAACCAGCTCAGGAATGTCAATTTCACAAATAATTTACCGGGATTTAAATTAATTAATAGCCAGCTGATAACAGCGAAGATAATATCACCTAAAGCTCCTTTCCATTTCTCTCTTTTTGAGACTTTTCATACCAGTATTCAGGGATCTGGTCCCTCCTTATCCCCTTCCAGCTCTTAGAGGACCATTAAAGCTCTCCAGGAATTCCCCACTGTTCTCACTCCAGCAATCAATTACCACACCAGCAGGTGCTCCCTTCCTCCCTCTTTAACCACTTAGGATCCTTGGGAACACACTCATTTAGAAAATGGTATTTCTAGGAAGTCCTCAATAAACCAGGACTCAACCTTATAACCCTGCAGTGAACAGACACTTGCTGTTCTGCTGTTTTCCCCAAATAAAGGCAGAGAGATGAAAAGGCAGCGGGGAGGTGCAGTGCAAACTCTGCCATGCCCACCTTCCTTTGGGAAAGGCACAGGCAGGCTCTCTCCTGCTCCCAGCAAACTCAGAGAATGCCTCATTACAGAAAAAGGATTCAATCTAACCCAAACGGATGAGGAACTGATCCCTCCCTCATGACACATGACCATAAACAGTTTAGAGTTCCTCACTCCTCTTTACTGCATCCTCATACACTTTCTCAAAGTGTCTTTTATTTATTATACCAACATCTCATTCACACTCAGCAAGGCACAGAAATGTCAGATTCCTCACATCATTACGTCGGCAGGCAAGGAATTCTTGGGACTAGAACCTGCTACAGGAGTTTCTCCCATTTGCTGCTCACCAAACTCACCACAGACCCTTAACCTGGGTACTCCACCTTGTCTTCAACCCCAGTGACAAACCCCACCTGCAGAAGGTTGGGGTCATCATATAATCCACCTTCCATTGAAATGCAACAAAATAATGCACAACACCAGAGCACTTAATTCTCACTGGTCTTGGTACGTTTGTTTCCCCCTTCTCCTTGCTGAGAGCACCTGGGAAAGCCAGGATTTGCGTCCTGCCAAATCTATATATTGACATACTCTTTTTAAAGTAAAATATTTTGAGTAGACCTCTCCACATGACCACAATTTCTAAAAATAAATATTGAACAATAGTTAAAGCTCACTTTCCAGGCACGGAGCGCTGTGAATTGCAGGTAGCTACTTAAGTGCATGCTTTTCAAAACATTACAGACATCCCCTTAACAAGGAGTTATAAATGCATGAATAAGCTATTCAGTTCCCCTGACTTGCACTCAATACTGAAACGCTGGCAAAGATATCACTTGGAGAAAAGAACCATGTCCTACTAAAACACACAAGCAAAAAAAAGAGAGCACTTATTTGTTAAAAGAATTATTTAAAGGGTCTCGAAACAACAGGTGTGCAGAGACAATTTTCTGCAGTGGAAAGTGTAAATGTAAGACAGTTTTTGTGTCTGTAACCAAACGTAGCCTCAGTACAGTTTTGTGCTGTCACTCAAGCCTCAGCTTTGATAGCTAAAATTGTCAAATTAAAGGAGGTTTAAGAGTTATGAAGAGACAAAACACTACCTGAAGAAGGAGATGTTACTATCAAGTGTAAGTCTGGAGGGTCTGAAGCATTAAGTACTTGCCCTCAGGGTTGGATCTGCAAATCTAAAAACTTCAGGAAAGCCTGCTTAAACCCCCACTAGTCCGTCATGAAATTGCTGTTAGAGCGAGAGGCTTTAAGAGAGTTCGAGCATTACGTGCCTGTCCAATTGCATTAAGCAATATTGGAACTAGAGCAGTTTAGAGGCGTTTTGGGGCTGGAAGTGTCCCTGTCTTTGGCTGGCAGCAGTGCAGGAGCTGATGCCGCAGAAATGTCGATACTTTTGCCACATCACTACCAAACAAGTCGGCTTCAATAATACAAGGTAGGTCTGAACCCGCGCAGGTTCTCTTGTTACAACAACAGCAGCAAGGAAAAAAAAAAAACCCAAAAACAAAACAGTTAAATGTTCCATCAGCAGGGATGAAATACTACACAGACACAGAAAATAATAATTTGTTGTGTCTGTTGAATCCTGAACTTCACCTTGCTGGGACAAGGCAGCGGAGAGAGAAGAGCTGCTGTAATGAAGCCCCTCGGGAGTACAAAGATTGAGATAATTGCAGCTTTGTCTCACTGCACATCAACCTGACTAACTTCTGTTAGGAAGTTCAAACACCGTTTCACAAATTAATTCAAGAATTATTTTTTTATTATTTTTTAGTGAAAAAAACAAACAAACCCACACGGCACTTCTGGGGAAGGCATTCAGAAAAGAACAATGCGCTGGAGTTGTAAGAACAAAAGGCAGACATTCCTCCCAGAGGGAAAAAAAAAAAAAGCTGAGTTGTTACCATGAAGCTTCTCCAGTGTAAACACTTCAGGAGAAACGAGCTGAAATTCTGTCCTGACCTAGAAAGATTCATTTTATTTGTGACACTGTGAGATGACACATCAGTGTTGTGCCGCCAGACACGCGGATCCGTGACTGACACTTTCTGCTCAGACTGGCTTCCAAGGAAAATAATAATAGTTTTTGAGGAAACGAGAGCTGTGAAAGAACAGCATGTATCCTACATTTTTCCCTTCAGCAGCAAAAGGCCCCAGTACCAAGAAAAATATCAAGGCAGAGGAAGAGTTTGAAGTGTAACGTGTAATTTTTAGTGCTTGTCTCCGAGCATCTCACTTAGCAAAGCGTGAAAAGTACTGATTTTCAGTAAAGCTGAAAGAGGTGATCTAGTGTAACTAATACTCTGATTACAGAATAATGTCTCTTAGGCCAGGATTCCCCTTCAGAGAAACGTGAATAAACAGCAATGCAACGGAAATTCTACCATTTCCTGCTTTACACAGCTAAGATCTGTTTGTTCATGAAAAATCAAACCTAGGAGTCAGTGAAGATTCTAGGATTTAAACCAGAACCATCAGGGCTCTCAACTAATTTCGTGAACACAGGCATTCAAAACAAATGATGAAGAGATGAATTTGTAGTTCTACATCTTTAGATTATTAAGTCTTTTCTGGATCTAATGTTTATGGAATATCCTGTCAATAAATCCCCTCCATTCTGTCAGTGCACTGCTGCAATTTGTATTCAGAGACCACCAAAGAAACCCACTATGACAAAAACAAGGTTCTCATTTTGCCAGCACAAGAGAAAAGGAAAAAAAAAAAAAAATCCAAACATTACCAATATGGAGTGACAGACCAACACAGTGCCAGTGTGATTGTTACTAATGAAAACAGGGACACATCAAATCTCACAATTCCTGAGCACACCAGACTGTTTTTACTTTATATGTATTCCAGCAGGAGCAAGGCTCTACACCAGCAGCGAGAGCAAAGCACAGTGTATACATGTTTTATATATTAAATGCAAAACGAGAAGGAAAATTCTCTTTTAAAGCCCCACGAGTACAGTTGTAACATTTTTCGTTCCAAAAAGAAAATGTTCAGCAATGTTTTCCTAAAAAGCTCAAAGGCATCTCTCTGACAGGCCAACCAGAAAATGCAAAAACCAGCGTCTAGACTCCTGCTGTCCCTCACTTCCCAGGGACAAAAGAGCAAAGGAGAGGAGCAGCACTGGACAGGTCAGTGGCAGGAGACAGGACAGGGGAAGTTTGATGGGAAGGAAGATAACAGCAGGACTTTAACCCAGGCTTACAAACTAATTCATGACATCAATTTCTTCTTTACACTCCGTATTATGTCTGCATTTATAAGATGCACAGGGGGTGATGCGTAAGGGGTAGAAGACAAGGCACAAGCTCCTGTATCAGTTTATTTCCACAGTAAATGTCATCCTCTCATAAAAAGTTCATACTATACATCCTTCCACAACTACATCACAGCCAGATTCCGTATGTCAATTATCAAAGAGCTCAATTCAACCCCTTCAGTCCCTATTTTTGATGCTTTAAAATCCTGGTAAAGTTGGAATAAAGTCCCAGCCCAACACTTTTGCAGCAAGAGCACCACATCAGAAAGCGAGTCTCAGTGTTTACACAGACAACCAACCCATCTGCCACTTGACAAGGAGACACAACCTGCCTCAGACAAGTATTAATCTCAGTTTCTGCCAAAAGCACTTTAATATAACCACAATCCCTATTTTCAAGGCGTTTCCCCCCAGTGTAAAGCAAAACATACCCTCGGTATAAGAAACTGTTTATAGAGAACTAGTACAGCAAGGCACAATCAGAAAATAGATTAATACAATACTGATGATGCCAAAACATGCAGCACATTCTTGGCCTTTTCACTTTGCATGCAATTTCTTGCTGTTGACAAAGTTATCTCAGTGAATTCCAAAGGTGAATCTTATTCCACTTCAAGTCTCCACGAGCCAGCATGAAAAAACATTCAATCATCATCCTGGCTATAGTTAGCAGGCACTAAATAAATAGATTTAGAAGTAGTGAATGCTTCATGAGGAAGAATTGTAATTGTAAATGACATTCCCTCTCCCAATAGTTTGTACGCCTTCTTTAACACTGCTCATCTATTTCAGTAATAAGAGGAACAGGGTATCTAGATCAATGCATAAACAAACAAAAAAAGAAAAAAAAACTTCTTTTGTTTTCAAAGAAAGCACAAACAGCAAACCATCAGGGCAAATAAATGTGCAAGCTTTTACCAGTCTGGAGACTGTGAGTACATAGTTTTTTAATGAGAAGGATTTCTGTTTTAAAGAAAATCTGCTTTTTATCTTCACTGTTCTTCCAATGCACATTGATACGCAACAGGAAAAAAGTTATATAAGTGATAAAGAAGAGACATCATGTACCTGTAACAAGTGTCCTAAGTGCTCTCTCCTTCCTGTTAATCAAGCCTGAGAAACACAAGGCTGAGATAATCCTGGAACACTGGACAGGCTGATTAAATACACAGATAATATCTGTGATTTATGAACTTTTACTGGTGCTAACAACACATTTCACAAATGGACAAGTGAAAGCTGGCAAAGTACTGCTAAAAGACAGCCTATGCACCATTTGTACACAATTAACAAACGATTCTGGATATGACATTTCCTTGAAGACAACTTCCTTGACTTCGAAACAACAAGTACCCAAATCTTGGCAGGCGTTCAGAAAATGACTCTACACACACTCAAGGTTTTGGCAGAAAAATGACTGGAGGACAATGGATTACATGAGGCTCCCAAGTTGTCAAACATCCCATGTATACAAACTGGCTACAGTTCCTTCTGGAATGACCTTCAGCCCGGGTTGTATCAGCAACTGAGATACCAAAATTGGTATGACCTTCTGGACACATATCTGAGTCCCTGGAGCCTTGAGCAAATCCATGTGCTCCAAACCAGCACGTGCTGCTCAGCTGAGCCAGCCCTGAGACTCCTCTGATCCTGCACAGCCAAGCCTTCAGCATCTTCCCACACACAGCAAATGTTCCAACACAGGCTCCAGTCCCAGCCTCCGCGACACTGCCTTCTAAGCCTTTGACTGAGGAAGGTGCCTCCATACTCCTGTTTCAAAGTGGTTTTTAAGGCTAAATGAGGTAACTCACTGCCACCAAGTAAAAATCAATTACTACTTCAGCCTGGAAAAATCTCAGTGCGTTCACAGTGCCAAACTGGATGACGGTGTTCTCCCCTGTCATGCTGTATTTGGTACCCACACAGAGATTTTTATTTACCATTATGGCTCAATTTTAATCAGAGGATTTCTACACAGAATCTCTCAGCAGCCAGAGAAAAATCAGAGCCTTGTCTCTACATTCAGCAAGTACATCTTCATTTGGAGATGAAAAAAACATTCCTCAGAAAGAGCCTTGTTTTTAAATGCATCAGATAACGGAACAGCGATACTTTCAACCCCAGCAGTATTTGCTACTACAGTGCAAAGATACCAAGAGACAACATTAAATAGCCAAGATATTTTTAACCAAAGAAACGAGAGTTAGAGAGTTAGTTTCCAGTAACAGGCAAGATTGTAACACAGGCATATTTTAAGACATTCAGCATGGGCTGTCTCTCCAAGAAAATTGCAAACATTTTGTTTTGACTTCTGCAGTCTATTTATTACACTCAAGTAGCAACAGAGTCAATTTTTGCGACAAGACACCAAACAAAGATTTGAGAAAGCTTGGAGGAGGAGGGATGAGTTAGAGAGATCACTTTATGTGCTTTTACAAGTTTTTCAATCCAGCTTCCCAAGGCCAGTTTTCCTCTGGGAACAAACTGGGAGCAGCTGCCCACGCTGAAGCAAAGTCAGCTTTGTCCCTCCCTGCCTCCCACCTGGACCACCAAGGCACTGCCTCATTCCTGACCTTCAGCAGGGGAAGATTCTCTGCTGGGCTGAAGAACAGAAGTGTGGAAAACCAAATGCTCATGTAGAGATAATAAGGAGGAGGAAAAACTGCCTTACAGTGTAGCCTATTGTGCAAAGTTTATAATGGTAAGTGCTGTAACAGGAAGGCTACGAGTCAAAAGGAATCCACAAAGCCTCCCCAAAATTTCTTTCAGGCCCCCTTCCAGCTTTTGTGCATTTGCTCTCACTGTCCTATTCAACATTCCCTCCAAACTTCTGCAGAAAATTCCAAACTGGTAATGCCTGTATATATAAAGTCCAATGCCTCAAAGGTGCAAACTACAGAAATCAGCCCATCACCACCGAAGGGTTTTTTTGATCATTCACACAATTTTATTTGCATTTATGCAGTACAGAAGATGTTTTGCTTTAATAACACTCACAAACTCTCTAAAAACATCAAGCACAAAAAAACACCTCTCCTTCAGCTTCTCTGGACCATATGATCTCTTTAATTGCCTCTTCTGGAATTCTGGACTCATTCAGCTGAAATATAGCTTCAACAACAGCACTGTTAGGAAGAGCACTGTCTGGGGAAGGGAACAGAAGCTCTGATCCTCAGAGGCTGTAACTCACTACCCAAAGAACAGCTTCCACAGAATTCCCGAAGAGCTGAAGAACAAGCAAGCTGCTACAGGTTCAGAAATTCCCTGGTCATCCAGGGTGTAAATGTGCATGCTCTGAGCCCACAAAGTCCTGACTTTCAGAGGTTGTCTGATACTACAAAAGAAAGCATCTCTTCAGTTAAACTTCTCTGGGATTTGAGGTTAGCAATAAAACCCAGAAATTTGCATTAATATAGTGCAAGTATAAAATGTCGTTTATCTCACCAGGGAAGTTCCATATTCTTTCCAGATTCCCCTGCTCAAGAACACCCCTAACCAATGCTGAACAGGATTGCTTTATTTAGACACAAGAGTTATCCAAGCCGCAAACTGGGACTGCTTTGTCATCAGTTGTGACAACTGGGAGGAAAAACAGACTTGAGCAGCTACAGGCTCTGGAACTAGAGTTTCTCTGGCCACGTGAGCTTCATGAAAGAAAACTAAATACACAGAAATCAAACAAGTATCCTTTTCTTATTCTGGGTTAAGGCAAAAGAGAAAGAAAAGCGTCTCTGAGTATCTTAAACTTAGAAAACAGGAGAGGTTCCCAGGAAAATCTCTAGGACCACAAAAGTGGTAGCTGTTGTCAACATCCGAGGCTGAGAGTGCAACAATTCAGGATGACCCCAGTCTGAGACAGATCCCTGTTCAGAGTCTGGCCTTGTTCTCAGGCCACAGTCCCCAGAGCGAGAGTTCCCAGGAAATGTGCAATCCTGAGCTCAGTGCACCAAACCAGAGTTTTTCAGGTGGCCAGGGAATGATACCCCTCGTTGCTAGTATCAAAAAGCAGAGAAGAAAGCATTCATCATTCCCTGGCTGTAGTGAACTCAATGGAACAGAGATCCCTCAGAGCTGGGGGAAGACAGAGTTCTGAACAACAGAGCAAGCTGGCAGTGCTGGGCCTTTAATGAGCTTCCTCAAGTCAAAGCGATAGGCATCTGCTGCTGCTGAAATTAGAAGGCCAAAGTATAGACTACCACAAGCATTATCTCACAGCAGGCATCTGCAGAGTCCAGAACTTCCTGAAGAACTGGCAGAATCACTGTGGACAAGAGACAAGCAGAATTTCAAGGCAAGTCTGTACAGAACGCACTCAGTCTGACACAGAGGTCACTCAAGTACAAGCTCTGATGTAGGTCCAGCGGCTGGACTCGTTTGTTTTCATGGAAGGACACCTCAGGGATGATTAAAAAAAAAAGATAATGATCTTGTAGAAGCAAAGCCACAGTGCTAAAACATTCTGAAGTGCTTTATGACTGCCAGAGAATTTCTGCACGCAGAGCAGAAGAGCTTGGAGCATCCAGCCAACGAAGCATCACCACAAGCACTATGCTGGGGATACATCCCTTCAAAAGAGATTATCAGGATAAAGTACTCTCTGTTTTCTCCTAAAATATTTCTGAGGTCTTTGGTGTTGAATAGGAGCAAACCAGCAGGATCTCAAAACAAAGCAAATCCACATCTAAAAGAAAGCATAAACATGTCTCAGACAAGAGACCTACAGAGTGGAAAAAGGAATTTTTGCATGTCACAAGAGAGTCACCCCTCTTAGTTCTTCTCTTGGCAAACAGATAACATTGCTCATTTTACAGATGGAGTCATAAGAGACTCCCAAAAAGAGAAATATTTAGATTTTGTTCTTTCCATCAACAAAGTCTCTAAGCACTCTGGAAAACAAGTATTTTCTAATTTGTAAAACAGGAGTAGCAGCTGTTGGTTTCTTTGAAAAGTTACTGTTGGCCCATGATGCTTCAATTGCTTTCTGTGTTTTCAAAATAATTGCCCCTCTCAACAAAACCCTGGAGCAGAGAAGTCTCATCTCCTCTTTGATGCAGTTCCAACTCCCCTGTTCCAGGGGAGCAATTCCATACTCTCTGAATGAGTACACACTGCTTGGCTTCTCCAAAACACAACGTTCCATCCATTTAAGACAATTTCTTTTGGACATTAGTTTGAGATAACAGGAAAAGCACATCCATCATCAGCTGCCATGTTCCCCTTGTCATGGCAAATCCTTCTGAGCATGAAACAACCTACAGAGAGAAGAGGAATTTCTGTATTACAGATGCTGACAGTCCAAAGTCCCAAAGGCAGTACCACCACACAGGCAGAAATACTATGCTCAGGCTATCCAGCTTCATTTGATCCAAAACCAGACTGGGGAGTTTTCCTGACCTTTAGGAAGCTCAGAGCAGCCCAGCTCTCAGGAGACATACAGCTCTAAGACCACATCCATTCCAGCCAATTGAGAGCCCAAAGAGAATAAATATGAAACAGGACAGAGCTTCACCACTACAGCAGGTGGTTCAAAATTTCCACTCTAAATTCTGGGGAACAGTGGGGAAGCATGCAGGAACCAGTCAAGCTGGAACAAGACAGTTTTAAACAAGTCATGCTGCATTAAGCTCAAGCTGTGAAATTTTCATCTTCCAGTGAAACAAGTGGCTCTGCCATCTCCAGTACAAATCCTACTCGTCGCTTTTCCCGTGGCACAAAAAAAATTGAGGACATTCTGCGATGGACAGCAAGATTTGCAGTGTCTGACCTTACACCACAGCATCTAAACCTCAGCTGAGATGCAGCCTCTCCTTTCCCTGGTTCTGTATTACCACAAGTCCAAATCCCCCCAGGCTACTTCTGACATGGTCAAGGAAGCTGCAAAGTGACAGATCCTGCACAGCAGAGCTTCCACAGCCTGGCTCCCTGCAGGAAGCCAAGGGGAAGCGTATGGGGAAACAAAATGTTCCCGAGTTTCTTGAACCAGGCCTGGTGATCGCTGCATTCTCCCTCTGCTTTCAAAGGGCACCACATTCAAGTAGAATCTGCTCTAAAATATTGATTTAGAGCAGATGTAGCTTAAAGAGAGTTTACAAGGAAAGCATTTTTTGATCTTTTTTTAATCCGCTGAAGAGAGAGCACAAAAACAAAAAGTAACGTTAAGTCATAAAAAAATAATTGTTGTAGACCTCAGCAATTTTTAATTCCCTTTCCTTCACTAAACATCTGGGTTTTGTTAGGAAACACTATAAAATGATTTTCCAAAACCTTTGACATGCATTCCGCTCAACAGGACCCAAAAGCTCAGGAGGGAGGGTTTCAAACCAAGTAAGGGTTATTATTTATTCAGCCCTACCAGCAAAATCAGCGTAACCATTTTCTCCTGCCTAACCATTCCCTGTTATTTGCAAGGGCACATGGGTAGGGAGCTAGCATGTTAAAATAATGCTCATTTAATAGAAGAAAAGGATATCACACCGAAGAAACTGTTATTCAAGCAGACTCAGTCTGATGAGCCAAGAAAAAGCTGCCTCTGCACAAGCCAGGGCTCTCGAGACACCTATGCGATTAAGTTACTTCAGAACAAATTAGTGCTCCATGAACTGATTAGACCATAAATAAGCCCAACAGGAAAGAGAGAAGCCACTGACAGACACAGCATCCCCCTGACAGCAGCTGAGCTCTACAGCTCTCATTCAGAAGGAGCACCAGATAGCTGTCAGTGCCCATAAGGATTTGTGGCCTTTTTACTCCCAATTCAAAGTACGTCAAAGCAGATGCAATATCTACAGTAGCTAACTAATCACAAGAATCCTATACTTTCATTTTCTCTCGTCACTCAAAGCACAAATTGCAGCTCTCTCCCCGACCTAATAATTATTCGTATGGCTGTGTTTTGTTCTTCTCCAGCAGCAGCAGGAAACTTGATTAGAGCTGCAGGAAGCCAGGCAGTGACTATCCAAGCTGCTGTTGTGATAGCACCAAGCAGAAGCCAACTCGGCAGGTAATTGGACTTGGAAGTCAGAGAGATCTTCTTCAGTCAGCTTGAAATGGTAATTTCATAGGGCAGAAAATAGGTTGCCTTTATCTACCACAGGTTACCGAAGGAAAACTTTGATCCTAAGAAAGACAGACATAATAAATACCAAGACACACCACCAGAAAAAGGTGTTAAAACTGTGGTTTTTCAAGTCTTCAGCAATCCAAAAGGCATTTGGCATCTTTTCTGGAGTGACTATTACAAATGCAATCACTTAGGAAAGCACAACATTCCCTGTCAAAAAGGAATACTTCCAATGCTCAGCAGTTATATTCTCTTGCCCACTGACTCAATACTTTGGAAAGTCTCAATTACCATCCACACTGTAACGAGGGAACTCAGTCATACTTCCAGAGTATGGAATCCTGGAGGGCTACTGTCAACAATTCCTGCTTCCTAATGCCATACTTCAAGTAATTGAAATGTACATGAAGCCCCTTCTCCGTTTCTCTAAACCTCACACCAGTGAAAATAATTCTGAAGCATCAGAAGCCAAGAGAGAAATCTAAATGCTTGCAGAGCCAAAGTCATGGGGGATTCCAAGATCAGAGTTTCCAGTACCACCAGTGAGCTCAGCATTAATGGCAGCTGCCAGCACTCCTCTCATATGGGACTGGGGGAGTTCCACAAAAAGAATCCCAACTAACAACATCCAGCAAGAAGCCTGGGATGCTCATGGAGAGGAGCGATGAGGAGTGAAGATTCACCTGTGCCAGGGCAAAGTGTTAACTTAGTGATCCACTGAATCAAGAGACTGGATGTGGACTGGAACAGGAACATCCACGCTTTGCAGGAATTGGGATCATACAGTTTTATTCTGACAGCATATTAGTGACCTGCTTAAGATCTGTAAGAAAATCATACGGTCCTCAAATATTATTCCACAGTGATATTAAGCCAGTTTTGTTTTGAGACACCTCTTTCCCTGTTAGACTCAAATATCCCCGACCAAAAAAAGAGTCACAAACCCCCCAAATAAAAAAAAAAACCTTATGAAAGCATCACCTATTCCTCCCCAAACCCTCTGAAGTCCTTTTCAGCATCCCATCATTCCCAGGTGATTATTCTAAAGACAACCTTTCATCCCACTCTCATCTGAAGTTCAGCACTTACTGGAAAATTTCTGCCCAAGTAAACCCTGTAATCATTTCAGACACCAGCAGACACTGACTGGAGTTTCACAGCATTAAACATTGTGCATGAAAACAACAGTTGACACAAATCAACTAAATGAAATAAACATTACAACTGATTTCTGACTTTGTTAAACAGCTCCAGTAGCTTGAAAATAAAAATCACCAACCCTAACTATGTTTTGATGAGCCAAGAGCAAACCTACACCTATGAGTTTGGTAGTCAGAGGAAAGTTTTCACAAATTCTGTTATGACTGATAAACCTTTCCCTTCATCATGAGACCCAGGTCAAGAGGCAAGGAATGGCCTCTCCTGTGATGTGATGATTTTGAAAGAAACTCCCTAATTCAGCAAAGGGGATTATTAAAATCTTGAGAAAGACCCGTACTCAGTTAATGAAGACTCACAGTTCCCCATCCCCCAAACCCCTACCCCAAACATGTCCACACAGAAAAGCTTAGGACAGCAGAGGAGTTTTAAGCTCTTTCTTACAGTAAAACAGATTTTGACAATGCTGGAAAAAGTCCATCTCCAATGGTCTGATTTTTTTCAAATGAGGGACACCACAAAATTTACTGAATGGTGCCTGAGCACAGAGTTAACAAAATAGGTTTTAAAGCCCAGTACACACTGTTGAAGAGATGTCTCTGTATTTTAAAAATAATGACAACTGTGAAAAAACTTGATACTTACAACCCTATGCACTGCTTTTCCTCCAATATACCCTCAGAAGGCCAAATATTTCTGAATTTTCTTCAGCACCTCCAAAGGCAGAGTGGCAATAAACAAGTGCTCAGTGGAAAAAACAAAAGGCAGTGATTCATATGCAATTAGCTCAGCTAAATTTACTACTGAAGCCACTGCTATTCCAGCTGTCCTGGACACCTGCACAGCAGGGACAATGGAACATGACAAGCATCCTCTTACCATCTATTGCAGTGCTCAGGCTGCCACACCAGCTTGAAATTGGTGACAGCTACAGTTCTTGAGCTGCTGCATTAATGCAATCAGCAGAGAACCAGCCTTGCACCTTATTCAAGCCTCCACTTGTCAGAGATAAAACCAAGGGAGGCAGTCAGGGCTTCTCCCACCTCTGCTAAATCCACCACCCAAAAAGCCTCAGTACTCTGCACTTGTCTCTTTACTCACAGATTCAGTTTACAGCGACAGACAAGCAGAACAGAAAACTGGTACCTGAAAAGTTAAAATGAAGGATGTGAAGAGAGGAAACTTGTTAACAACCTATGCAGCACAGGTTTCTGCTGGTTTATCTTTCTTAAATACAAGACTGAAAGACTGAGAGCGCAACTAAACTTCTGAGGTCAAGTTGCCCATTATTTTCTAAGAACTAAGCAGCTCGCTCTTTATTAGCCTGTGTTTCTTCAGCCATTTACACAAGTTACGTGCAGAAACAATTCTCAGTAAAACGATTCAAGCTCTGGTGCCTAAGATGTGAGAAAAGCTGATGACAGCATCTCTAAAATGTAAGTGTCCTTCCTGTGCATGGAGAGAGCACTCACTGAGAGGCACTGCACCACCATTCTGGCACACATCCACCAGCCCTGCCCCAGACAGCAGCACAAATACACAAAAGCTCTTTCCTAAGGGTTCAGAGAAAGTGCAAAATACATTCAACTTGATGCATCTACCCAAATCCCCAGCGCAGAGGAAAGGCTTTAACGTCCCAGATCCTCTGCTATCTTTATAAGGGCACTAATTTGTACTGCACACATATTTTATCTGCACTACAATAACACCATAGATGAACATTAACCAGATTCCTTGTGGTGTCTGCCAGGTGTTTAAATATTTTACAGCTCGAATGTTGAAATACTATCTGCAGTCTAAATGCTAAAGATCATCCAGTGAGAACACGTGCCTATTTTCATCCACTATGTAAAACACATTTTTTCCGCCATTTGTTACATTTTAAGCAACAAACCACAATTACCAACATATACTACAGGTCTGTTCTGACGGTTGATTTCATCAGGAAGATCTAACTCACAAAAGCTTTCATTTCAATAACAGAAACACTGAAAAATACTTTTTCACTCCACATTTATCTGCAGCAGGCAAGCCTTACACAATGTTCAAAGAGAACAAGCTCTGATATTGTGTATTTTGATAAGTTCAGGCATATACTGTGTATGGTGTGTATCAGAAAAGAAAACAATCCCATGCTATGTATTAAACAACATTCTTCTCCTGGTCCAACTCAGACAACACATTTCTGAGCACGGTATAAATTTTCTCTCTCTCTGTCCCAAGAGATACTTCAGTGAGGTACATTCACACAAACCATCCTCTTGTGTGAGTGCCACCACTTAACTCCCTCTCCAGCTCAGTATAAACTCTACTCACTTCTTGCTTCTAAGAAAAAGGCTTTGAGAAGAGAGACAGGAAGAGTTCTTGCAGCCTGAAATACATTCCACCACCAGAATCCTGACCTGGACAGCCCTATACATTAATATGTTACTATGGTAATATATTAACTTTGCTGCTTTTCCTCTTTCACCCACACTAAACTTCAGGTAAAAACTTGTACAGTATCATTATTAGCAAGAGAAATGAAAGGCCCAAAGGGATCAGAACAGATTTTTTTATAGCATGTCAGTTATCTTCCTGAAGAGGAAAGAAATATCACTCCAGTGAGAAAGAAACTAAAATACTTTCTGTTTTTATCCCCTGTGCATTCTATGGCTCAGATAAAACAGTCAGCACTGACAGCCAGCTTTCTGAACAGGGGCAGAAAGGTCAGATTATCATCTCATACCTGATCTTACAGCCTATTTTAAGCAGGTAACTGGATTAAAGCTATACCCCAGAAAAGCAAATCCACTGCAGCCTCTTCATTAAACAAAAGTATCCTACAAGCACAGAATAAACTGGCAGCAAGGTAAATCAGCAGCAAAACCTAAGTTTTCGCCACTCAGGATCATCCAAAACCAGGATTTGCCCAGTGTCACATACCTTTGATGCTTGAGGAGTAGAGATGACGTGAACAGTGCTGGGTTTAACTCCGCTTGCCTTAGATCGCTTATAAAGGGCAAATCTGCTTTTCCTGCGCCCCCTGTCACCATTAGGGAGGGATCCATTATACCTGGAAATAAAGGGGGAAAAGTTTAACATAAAACACCCCCAGTATGGAAAAAAGCAAAGGAGACAGAGGTAATTTGGCCACAATGTTCTGGTATCACTAAGTGCATGGGGCAAAACAAAAAAAAAAAGTTTGTTTCAGGTTAAGCTTTCCCTCCTGAATTGAGCATTCAAATACCCTTCACCTACCAATGGTTGAAATTTTATTCTCATTAAATGGTAATTAACTACAAATTAAATACTTAGTATTTCAGCCACAGAAACGCTTCTTCACCACTAGAATCAAAGGAATTTGTAAGAACAGACTCTACACCTTCACTTTCATTTCAGAACATGAAAAGTTCTAAAATGTGTATATTCTACCATCCATCTGCCCACATCTCCTGCAGAAATGGGGGAAGAACAGGGGTAACATGGAAAACCAAAGGAATTTAGGGGCACGTAAAACTATGTGAAAAGGAATTTTACTCACACAGAATGCTTTGCTAGTTGTGTCCCCCCCACACCATTTTTTTAAAAAAAACTTTAATCCTAAAGGCTTCATCTATTATTAAGGAGAGAGGATGCAAGTGTTTTTAATTTATGTGACTATCTGAAGCCTCACTAATGACTTTCTTTATCAGGTGTAACACAGCAGCTTTCAGCAGCTGCACAGTTCTTTCATCTCGCCCTGAGGACACAGACCCAAAGGATTAATTATTCAGAGAAGTCGGAAGCCTCAAGGGGACAGAGCTCCTTCCCCAGGGAAGGGATCAATTGGAAATTTCTTTGCACGGCACAAGCACAGAATTCACCATCATCTCACCCCCAGGATTTAGGTCAGGGAGAGGCTTTTCACCATCATTCCTGCCAACTCTCAGCGGAGAGAGCTTTCAGGGCTTTACCGACTCTCTTCCACTCCTGATCCTCAGAGGTTTCAGACTTTTACCCAAGAAACTACAGATGTTATGCCACTGAAAAGTCTCTTTTGTCTTACTGGTGAGGTCTGTTCTACACTGATCTCGTGTATCTCTCTCCTACAGGTTAACGTCGCAGGCAGAAAAAGAACATGAAAAGGAAAGAGGCAGCAATGCAGTAACCTGGAATATTTTTTTTTTTAATTACATCCTGTATGTGTAACTATTTGTTTAACAGGAGAATGCACTTGGAAAGCCTCCTACTCTTCTAGGAATCTCAAAGGCAGGACCGCTGAATGACGGAGCACAAGCAAGAACAGATTTAAGATAAAAATTATCTCAAATCTCACTGCTCTAGAACTTAAAGCCCAGACATTTAAAAAATGTACAATTAATACATGATGCTAAAGACACACAGAAAGCTGAGACACTTCCAGCTGAACTTGTCCTCTCACTCCCATTTTCATAGGGAAGACTGCTCTGTTGTTCTGGAATATTAAAGGAGATTCCCTAACACAGCACAAAACCAACGAGAATAAATCACTACTATTTCATGCCAGACCTACTTGGACCTTGGAAATTTGTGATTAACTCTACTCCAGAGAAGCCCAGCCTGTGGATCCTCGTCACAAGAGGCCAATCTCTAGAAAGGTAGATCAAAATGTTCCACAGGCAACTTAAATATCAGCCCTTAAAACAGGAGTTGCTTGATTCTCCACTTGCATCTCCTTGGGTATGTGCACATGCTTTCTTTCAAAGACACTACAATCAGGAATATGCCGGCAAGTTTTCACTTGTTGAAGACAACACTCTTTCTACAATTATTTTTATATGGAAACCTAAAAAATGTAACAATTCCCTCAGAAATAATATATAACTACTATATATTACCGTTTCTAGCTTTATATCCTGTAATTACTGATTTTTCTTATACTTGTGTAACTCTTAAACAGTACTGAAAAAAGTAGTTCCACTGGAAGTTAAAAGCAGGCCAAGTGGGGTTTTATTGTTTGGGGGTTTTTCCCCCCCTCATTTTCAAAACACAATTTTAACTGGGGAATGCCACTATTCCATTTCAGATCTCTGTGGGGTTTAATTACTTTTAAAACTGATAAATAAAGAAGCTCAAGGTTAAAAGACCTCTTGGAGTCCTCAAACAGGAAGGAAATACAAGCAATGTCAACGCTGAGCTCATTCATCCTGATTCGCACTGACAAATTCTCACGAAGGTTTTCCTTGCACCCATTTCCACTTTCCTTTCCACAAAGGGCAAGAGGAATTCAGTGGTAGTTTTATGATTTGTTACGCTTCAATTACAGACCTGCAAGTTTGATTTTGACCCAACAGCGGTAGAAAGAGCTGGGACAATTCCTAAGGGCACACAGGAGCGGGGGGGAAAAAAAAGAAGAGGGTGTGAGAAGTCGCATCTTTCCACGGCCAGCCAAAGCTTTCATTTTTCCTAGGCCAGGTCTCTCAAGTTGCTCCCCACAAACCAATCCTCCCCGTGGCACTGCAGCCACACCTTTGCTTCCCAGCCCCTGAAGAAGCTCCATGCCCGTGGCCCGGCAGTAGCGCCCTGGGATGCCCTGCTCCTGAGGCAGCAGCCCCACAGCCCGGGCTGTCGCTGCCCTCCCGACGGGAGCTGTCCCACAGGACACGGCTGGATTCAGCACCCAGGAGCAGGAATGGCTGCTCACACTGTGATGGGTCAGCTTCTCCGAGCACAGGCACGAGGAGCTACAAACAAAACCTGCCCTGCCCTCTTCCTCGCCATCGCTCTCAGCTCTTCGCTGAGCAGCAACAGGATGGAATCCCAGATGGAGAAGGGACAAGGACTGAGGACACAAATTGCCCATCACCAAATGCTTCCTCTCACAAAGCCGCTCCACAAGCAGGAGCCATTTCCCTTCTCCTTTGCACTCTTTCAATAGCTCCAGGATCAGCTTTGGGACCAGCACATTGGCACACAACTTTTGCTTCATGAGAAGTTCTTTTTTTCTTCATAAAAGAACCTGCAGCTGGAACTCTCCTTCACCCCACCAAAAAAAAAAGCCTGGCACCAATGTTGTTTCCAACTAATAAACAAACTAGGAAAAAAATCAATTTCACAGCGACAGAACAATCATTTCTGAGAGCACCCTGCCCACATACAGATCTGTGGGGCACTTTGGAAGTGCTCCAGATGTTCATCAGACAAACACACGTGGAAGGAGCAGTCCTGAACTTTTTGCAAATGCTTCTCAGTGACAGCAGGACTGGGACAAGCTGCATCACGAAACCTCCTGGCATAATTATCTCAGTTGATAGCACTATTCCTTGCAAATAAGGGAGTGGTGCTGGCATGGGCTATGGGCACCGTAATTATCAAAGCCAGTTTCCTACAGATTTACATCAAACACTTGAAGAGTTTGGTATACAATGAACTGCAAACTCCAATTAAGCTTTTCCCATGGCTGGGATATGTAATGAAAGCCTCTCCTCCGTCTGGATTCAGGGCTGTCTGGAGAGCAAGACCACACATGCTCTCTCCCACAGTCCACTGTGGCAAGTTCCTACTTTCTACAAGTCTTGTACTACTCGTACTACTACAAGGACTTGTCTACTTCAGAGATCGGCAACAAGCTTTGAACTGTTTGTCAGAAGGCTTGTTACACAAGCTTTTTTGGTTTATGTTTATTTTGGTTTTGGTTTTTTGTTTTGTTTTTTTTAAAGTGCAGCCTAGACAGTGGCAGAGAGCAAATGACAGCTCTGTTGCTTGGAACAAGAGCTCTAAATCTTCACCTGCACCTTGGAAAGTCTGACTTCAACTCAAAGAAGTTATCCTTAGAATTAAGGTATCTACTAGCTGACATTGAAGGTGGTGCATGTTTTTTTTTGTTTTAACAGTGCTATCAAAACACAAGCCATCATAAGCTTAAATACTTCTGCATACCTATGCAAATTACCTCCCAAAAGACTAGAACTGAATAACTCCCAACTTTCACCATTAATATTTCCCCTACACAAAAAAGTGCAATTTTACTTTGCTTTCCTTGTCTATTACTAACAGATCTACAGCATAGCTCACTGGTTTTGGATGAAAACCATCCCAAATGACAGACTTGGCTATAAACAGATGAGATGCTGCAGTTCAGTTGTTTCCATAGCTTTAGTGAGTCAAACAGCACATCTCTGCTCACTAAACAATAAAGCTGCAGAAGTGAAATCAGACTTGAGTAAATCTTCCCTTGTAAGTACATTCTGATCCCATATTGGGTAGAATCCTGTAGTACATACTCCACACATAGCAAAATTCAGTTTGTGCCTACACTGTATTTTCACCATCCCTGAACCAGTGTGGTCCCACAGTGCTGCCAAAAGCAGCAGTCTCACCTTTTGTTTGTTAATTCCTTCCCACTACTTCTCTCCTTGGTTCACATGAAGGGGAAACAAAACTAGATTTATGCTTTAAGTTCAGTTTTAAAACCACATTCCTCACTCTCCAGCCCACTGCAAAGCCACAGAAGCAGTTATATCAGCAACATGGAAAACAGCAGAGAGCAGGAGAGATTCCCTTGGAAGCACTGCGAGTCTACAGCTATCATGACATCCACCACACATGAAGGCTGAAGAGACATTTTTCACCTTTGCAACACCCAGTCCCAGAGCTTTTCACTGCTTCACACTCAAGTTCTGACTAACTGGAAAACCACCTGCTGCTGAAGCATCCAGCACTCCCTCCCCTGAACACACATTAAAAGGGAAAAAGTCACATGTTGATAGTTTATAGCAAAACAGAAAGCTTCAACATATGCAAAGCTGACAACAAAATAAGCGTATTTGTGTCTCCCTTTATAGAATATTACTGCCAGTAATTCATGGTCCTTACACCCTCTTCCCTTGTATCAACCTCAGCAATTCATTTTGTATCTAGTAATATTTCAGCAAAAGAATGGCTAAGGATTTCCTTTAAAAAAGGCAAGAATTATTTCAAACACGTTTTTCTGCATCACAGCTTCAGAAAACAAGCAGTTGCTGTCAGCCAGTTATCTGAGCATTTCAGTCACACAGAACAGTGAAGTTATTCTCAAACTTAATCTCATGGGAAAGAGTTGCCAAATAGCAAAAGCAAAGCTAAGGAGTACTTCTGTACCAACAGGACACTCCTGGCTCATTTCCTCCTTTGAACTGTGTTCTCTGGTGCTGTATCAGTGTCACAGATATTAACTCAATATGAATTCAGGTCTCAGCTTATCTCCAGCCAGTTGCACGAATTAATGTCTGCCCCAGAAGCAGCCTCCACCACCAGAGGTATTGCTAATTCCACTCCCGTCGGGGAGTTTCAGCAGTGAACACACGGCAGTGAACTGCTCCTTGAACAGTGCAGGACTTCACAGATCACTACAACAGAGTGCAACAAACACCTTCAATGCTGAAGTTTCTTGGAGGCTGGAAGGAGGATGCTGTTTTATCCTTGTTGCCCTCATCTCCAGGCACTCAAGCCTTGACTGACCAGAAGGTTTCCTTTCCCCACTGCATCACGTGCACATCTGGAAAAACGTACAGCTGCTTTCCAACCACAGATGACAGAAAACAGCTGGCAGAGTCACCTGCCCCATCCCCAACTCAAAGGCTTGATCCAATCAATCCATGACACCTCTGTTGGAGTTACCCTGGAAGATCCACACCTCCCCACTGTGTTTCAACATCTTTAGAATTAAAACTTTCCCCATGCACACAGCAAGGGAGACACAGCTCAAACAAGTCTCCTGCAATTCCTGCCAAATCCACCAAAGAGCTTAAACAACCTGTTCTCTCTTCCTTCTCACAGCAGGCTCACATGCTAAAAGATTAATTTCCATCAGGTTTTGCTTTCCATCTGAAGGAAAATGTTTTAGGTAGTTATAACAGCAAAACTAAAGTAGTATTAAGCAGAAAGGCTACAGCAATGACCAGCTCATGGATAACCAAAGGGCTTCCATCCTTTGATTAACAAAAAGCCACCGATCCAAGACCTTTAATTTATGCAACCTGGGAGGAAGCCCTGAATGAAAGACACAGTCCCACCTCAGACTCTGCTGGCTAAGACATCTCCATAGGCAGAAATGCCTCCTAATCACTACCAGTCGTACAGCTTAACAAAGCCAGTCTTCCTGCAGAGCAAGAAAATCCAAACTGACAAGTTCCAAAGTCCCAAATAATCTCATCTCTTTACCCAATTAAAAGCAATGTTTTTGCATCTGTGAACTTGATTATCCATAAGAAAGGTATGCTGGAGTTATTAATTGTGGCTATAATCAGTTTGGGGTTGATATTTTTGGTTTTGTTGTTGTTGTTTGTTTAGGGGTTTTTTTTGTTTAGTTTGTTGTTTCTTTTTTTTTTTCCTCCTGCTTCTGAGACAAGTGTTTGTTCTCGCAATTTGCATTTGTGAAGTCATTTTACTATCATAGAACACTCCAGGAAGTTCCTTTCTCCAGCACTTTTGGAACACTTGTTTGCACAGTGATCACAGCCCTGTGTGTTCACCACAAGCCTCCTCCTCCCCACCACCAAATTTTAGTGTTCCTTGCTTTGTTCACTGCTCCCTGTACTATCCTCGAGCCTTCAAAGCCGCTGCAGTGATTCAGTGAAACGCAGCCTGACTTGATTTGTGCCATGACCCCCGATTTTTCAGAGAAAAGGCTGATTTGCATCACTGGCTCATGATTAGGAGCTACTTTTAATTAGTTTAGCTACCTTTCAAAAGTTGCTCCTACCATCAGGAACCCAGCAGTGAGCTGGCCCCAAAGCCTCACTGCTACACTCACAGAGCTTTTATGTTCACATCCACCCAGCCAGCCCCATGGATTAGCTGAGCATACAGAAAAAGGTTGTGAATACCATGAAAAAAAAGTTTTCAGAGGCACCTACTGCAGATCAGGTAAGCTAGAACCTACCTTCCTCCTTCACAGGGTGTAAAAATTAAGTAGAACCTTATCTACTGGAAGCACCACAAGAAGTCACGTGGGCAGTAGCTGAGGTTCTCCAGGGTGACCTTAATTATTCCCTGGTGTTCTGGAACAGAACTGGTCACTCTTCTGGTTTAGGGAGGAAAAGCTATTCCTGGCTGCTGTGGCTTCCTCCTGTTCCCCCCTACCTCCACCCACCAAGAGATGAAAGAATCTGGTACCCTACAGATCAGGTTAACTCATTATTTTTTAATTATTCTGCTCCACACAACCCCCCTCCAGCACCAGCAGGACTACCCTGCTACTATAACAGCTGTAACATAAGAGTAATAAAAAAATCAAGTTTGTTTCAGGGAGAATATATACAGAAAATACAGCTGACTAATCCTCACATATGTTTAGCTGATGTAACGCAGACACTTCAAGAAAAATACACCTGATTTGTATTAACTTCACTCTATACAAAAAGCTAAAGGATGCTCTTGGCTTGCAAACACCAAATGGATTGTGTAAGAACTGCTTTTAACCATCTTTATTTACACCACACATCCAGCTTCCTCCAAGATTCCAAAAACTCTTTGCTCTTCTCCTCACTGAGGGGCAAAGGAAGAAATCCTGGAGTGAGAAAATAAAGAAGTAGCAGAAGCAACCAGGGCACAGGAGTCAGGGCTTTACTATAGCAGCAGCTTGGCACAGAAGACCAGGGAGATCTACTCAGGAATACAGAAGAGCCGGTGTTTCTTCTGGGCTGGGAGAAACTTTCTGCAGAAACTTCTTATTACCCTCCTTGATTTTTCTTAGCAAGTGGCTTGTTACTTGTCCCAGGTTATTTTTCTGGAAAATAATGTTAGTTTTGTTTTTGTGAAATCAAAGACAGCTGTGTAAGTAGCACAAGAGTTTGATTAAAAGCTGACACTCTGGAAGAACCCAAGGAACATGCTGATGCAGCCTGTTAAAGCATCAGGACAAGCTTCAATTAAAGCAGCCAAATAACCTGACAGTTCCAAACAATTTAATAGCTAAAAACTCTCTAGGCACGGATGACCTGAGTCTCACAACATAAAACACACAAGTCATCCATAACCATGATATGATCAGGGAAAAAGCAAGGTAGCAACTCCAACAGAAAAAAAAAAAATCCACATTTAAGATATTATTATAGCAATTTCAATAGAAGTAATATGCCAGCAGAGCATTAGAATGCAAGAGGTTTCCCTTTGAGAAAGCAAAGGGTAAGGGGGAAGGAAACCTCTTTTTCACATAATGATTTCCTTAACAATCCTTATTTCCAACATTTTACTGCTCTCCCCAGCATTCATTTAACAAGGAGGCAATTTTATTCAGTGCTTTAAGCCCATCTCCAAAGCTGTCAGCTAAAACCATTCACCGCTGCATAAAACCAGTGCTGTTAGTGCACAGCAAAATACAGGGTATAAACTAATCAGGTTCATTTCAAAGCATGCTTTTTATTCCAGCTAAAAGAGCACAAGAGGTGGGCAAAGCACCATGTTCAGAGAATCCTTTTTCCAGCCCTAAGCCTCTCATAGCACGGAGGAAATGCTACTCATCTGAGAAGGATCTATAATCTACCAAATGCCACTGGGATTGTTTGATATGGCATTTGGTTAAATACACACAGACACAGCAGAGAGCGGGATCTGACTTTTACTGCATTCAAAACAAGTCAGAAAAACACAAAATCCCTTTCAAAGCAAAGTACTACGCACAGCTGGGTTTCAGAGCACAGGAGGAAAGAAGGGAAGGAGAAAAACTGTTGATCCACACCACCAGAGGCTTAGGAACCACACAGCTTTGTTTGGAAACTATTTACAATCTGCTCTTAAACATGAGACCAAGAAAAGGCTGCAAGTTTCAAAATTGAGACAAATTCGACTTCATAGCATGTAAGGGGACGAGAGATCTCAAAACCCACCTGCCTTGACATTCTGAACATTCTCCCAAACTATTTGTACTTCCCACACCCTCCAAGGTGCAAAACCAAACTGCTCAAATTTTAGCCTGAGGAATGAACAGTAGTAACACCATGTTACAGCTGAAACTGCGCTACATTAAACATTATGGAGAAACTACATTTCCCTCAAAGGACCATTTGAGCCATTGAAAATAAAAGCACAGCCCCAACAGTCATTTCCTAAGAAATCAAGTGCTTTCCCAAAAACCCTATCAAAGACTATTTGGTAGTTCACATTTCCATAAGAAAAGGTGATAGCTTTCTCATAAGTTCAGTTCACCTCCAAATACAAGCAGTGGCAATGTCATTTTTGTGACTTCACAGACAGTGAAGAAGTTCCAGGATGTCTGTCACAGCTTTTTCCAACATTGAAGCATGACAAGAATCTTCTTGGGTTGGTTTCAGTACTATTTAGCACAGAGAGAGGGAGAAAATTTGCATCCATTTTGTGAATATAGGTGATCTCACCAGCAGTGCACTGAATAGAAAGTGAGGCACTCCACTACTGCATCATGAGCTACCCCATCCAAGCCTAATTCTATCAATTTTTAACATTCTTTTTAGTTTCCCAGGGAAAGAGACACTCTTACAAATTAACAGCTCCCAGTTCAACCCCCAACTGTTGAACAGAATCCTAAATATTTGCTTAAGAAACAGAAAATAAGGAATTGGGTTTCATTCTTTGTAGCACTAGCAAGCATTGCTGCCTCTGAACACAGCAGCTTCCTTAATATCACTGATTCTGCATTATATCAACTGCTCCATGGCACAAGCTGTCAAAGGGAAGATAATCTACTGCACTGCCTGCTCCTAGCACATTTAGAGTGTGTAAGTAAAGAGAAAAAGCACAGAATTACCTTTCTGCCTGTTCTCGGTTAGCAAGTGTGTTATGTGCCCTAAAATCCACACAGGATAAATTAATCTTCATACCCGGTCTGAAAGAATTACCTGAAACCTACAGGATCCATGTGTGGACCCAAAGTACACAAGCATCACAGCACTGCTGTAACTGTGGGGTTCTTCTTTTTTAAAAGTCTTAGTAAACCAGAAATTAACAGCGCAGCAGTGCAGAGAGCTAGACTTCAATATATCTTCTTCAGACTTAAAACACGCTGACAGCTTACTAATTCACAGCAATCTTGGGTGTTTGCTTTTATCATAATCTATAACAAAGTTAATCAGACATCTCTAGCCAGGAAAAGATTTCTGCAAAGCCATTCAGTGTTTACTGCTGATCAGCAGAATGAATTCTGATCTATGTACCTTCATGACAGGAAAGTCTTTCAGTTTCATACCTTCATCGACAGAATTTTGGGATTTTGTTTCCCTTAAGAGGGCTTCCCAAAATGCTACATAAAATAAACATTGACCTTCCGCAGGCCTCAGAAAACAGCACTAACTAAGAATGAATCAAAGCAACAGAAGTGATGAATTCCTAATGTTTTTTTCACATCCAAATGCTTAGAGATTCTGATCTCTGAAGAATCTCACTACAGAGCTTCGTGTAGCAGCGCCTGAACAAGAGATCTTGCACTGCTGTGCTCTGCAGATGGGAAAGCATCTCCTCCTCAGTGAAGCAGCAACAGAGTTTTTATGCAAAACAACCACACCAGGCTGTGTTTACACACAGATGCAAGCTCTGAAACCCTGAAGCCACACTGAAGGCTCTACAGCAGGGAAGTTTCCTCGAGCGAAATTCTCACTCAGCTCGTTTGCAGGGCTATTCCAGCTTGCCTACTTCTGGTTACACTCTGCAAGCTGAAGTTTCATTCCAACAGACATTAAGTAATGTGCACAAATGGCACAATGGTTTGTAGAACAGAAAATAAGTTTAAAACCACAGATAGCTCTCCCGCTTTTTTTTTTTTTTTCCTTTGGAAATCCAGTTCTTTTTCTCTGCCAACACCCACAAAGACAGACAGCATACTATTACTATTTTTGTTCACCAACTTTCAAGAAAACCAGCCACCCCATATGTTTCCCTCTATTTCTCTGGACTCCTTTGATTTTAAAGGCAAGGACACCCTATGGGGCAAACCAGACTGAGAAAACAGAGGATCTGTTTAAAGCAATGTTTCCCCAAGTACAGGCCCTAATATCAAACACCATTACAGGACTCAGAAGTAGCTTTTGCAAGCCAAATGGAAATTCAGCTGTGGAAATAAAGCTCATGAGCCCAAGACTGAAATTGGAAGTGCACTGCCCAGCAAAGCATGACTGCAGGAGCTAGTTCAGACACACAGAAATCAAGTAATTGATTACAGCTGCCTGGCTCGAGAGATTTTTTTCCCCGCTGCCCTCAAGTTTTTATACCTGACATCACTCTCCATAAGGGCACCTTGGCTGTGCCGCACCGTCTCCAGCTGAAGAGGGGAGTGGTACAATGCTGGAGAGCTCTGCAGCCACTGCAGCGCACGAGGATGTGCAGGACTCAGATTATGTCTGTACTATCTCGTTTTTATGTGGGTTTTGCAGACACCAAATTCTTTCCTGTCCTCCCCTGCCCAGCTAAAGGTGCTATACATGCATTTCAGAACATAAAGCACACACTCTCCCTTGCTACTCTGCCAATCCTTTGGCATTACACCCATAGGAATATCTCCAAGGGTCTTCCACAACTGTTTTCCTTTCCTCCTACAGCCCTACCAAAAAAAGAGCATTTGTAGAAATCTCTCAGGTTACACCACCTCGAGGGAGTGCAGAAGATAAGAAAGACATCCAGAAATAGTCACAGCCCATCAGTTTGTTTCAGTATCTTTGTAAAACTGAGAAGCAAATGTCCTGGAACTGCCCATTATAAAGGAACAAGCCTGAAATCTACTGGAGAGGCATTCATGTCTGGACAAATCCCAAGTTTTTCCTTTCAGAGTTTTAGCCAAGGACAAAAATCCTCCACTAAACTATTTCACAACCACTAAGAAAAGGAGTTTCCACATCCAGAAAATTTAAATGTTTAAGTAACACAGAATACTATTCTTAGCTCTGAACCTGAGCTCATACACGAGGCAAAATATGAGGCAAAACATTGTTGACAATTCTCAAAGCAGTTTCAGGCTGTGTTCAAAATGACTCCCAAAAGCTGTTTTTCCAAGAAAAGACAACATTCAGGGTTCTTCTCTTCTACACCCAAGCCTCTCCTACATCCACCTCTCAGTTTCTTGGTGTAGCAGAACATTTGTGTCCATACTCACTCACTCAAACTCCATAGCCCAACACTGTTATTACTACTGCAGGCAGCAGAGGTGAAGCACTGGTAGTGACAAGGAGAACAATGAAAAAACAAGGAGTTTCATAAGCCAGGGAACCAGCAAAGCATGATTTCCTCTGGGTACATGTCTTGCAGTTGGATTCCTTCTTTGTCTACTGAGGTGACAGCTCCAGTTGAAGCTTTTTCTCAGAGGTGAGAATCAGTCACACGGATTCCCTCATGTCTAACAAGGAGGGGGGTGGGAATCTCATTCATCTTCCAGCCTCTCCTCACCAGAACTCAAATAGCATCGGGAGGCTGTGGAATAAAATCAGTTCAGTGACATCCTTCATTTCCAGTTACAGACTACAACCTCACCTGTCACTACATCTCTCAGTAAATCATGGCGTATTCACCAGAGGCAGATGGAAAATGACTGGGACAGGGAGCCAGTGGTGCCAGCAGAGCTGAGGATTCAATGTCCTCCTGCAAGAAAACTGCCTGGACAGCCAAGAGCAGCGACTGCTTCTCTCCAGCTGTGGCATCACCATCCCAAAACTGACTGCTTTGCTCTGTCCCAGCACCAGATCCTTGAACAGCTTATCCCACACCACAAACACCAGCAGCTCTAGAGGCTACAAGCAGTTATGACCATCAGTGTGAAACAAGCACCTGTTCAAAACTTCTCCAGATTTTAACCAGGATTCCTTTATGCCAAGACAAACTACCTGTCTGAACAGTCATTATCTGGACTTTTTCTTCCAAAACAAACAATAAATAAGGAAACTAAAAGGACCGGTCAGATTCTGCTTGCTATACCACAATTTTTAAATTCTGACAATAGCCGTCACACTGCATAGGTCTGTACATCAAAAAAACTCTGTCTTTCTCCAAATACAGAGTAAAGTCTAGAAAGAGAAGCAAGAGAAAAATAAATGTGAGCTATCCCTAACCAGACCAGCCTTTAGATTTAATAGTGACCAAGTAAAGCAAAGGCTGCTCAGAATCATTTACATAAGCTCCACTTAGTCCATGCACAAGTAAGAATGGTGCAGGAGGTGGGAGAACATTCCTTTGTACTCATGGATACAATAAATGAGTTGTTTTTACCAATGAATGCACTTATTTTCTGGATATTAAAGAGCATCATACATTCTTATCTCTTTTAGTTTAACTCAGCTAAGTGTTTTGGTCTCTTGACTTAGGCATGACAAACTGATCTTTAATGCATTTCTCAATCTCTGCACAGCACAAAGCATCCCACTTTTACCACCTGACATATTCATAACTAATTTCATCCGTTCACAAAAGTGAGACAGCTGGTTTTCCTCAACTGACATCTCCGCCCAAAACTTACAAATAAGCCCATACTCCTTCTGGCTTGGATCTGAACAGAGTCTGAACTGGACACCAGCCAACCCCAAATCCAGTTCCTTCCTTCCCGCCTGCACTGGCTACAGAATGCCCAGAGGTGAAAGAGCAAATCACTTTCGCCTCAAGAATCTGCTCACCCTTTAACAAGGCATCATTTTACCATTGTTCACTCTACACCAAGAGATTTCCAGCAGGTAAAGCCATAACATAAACCAGTCTCCTCCCAAGAGCTGAAGGTGCAAACCAGCAATATGTGAGGCCAATTCCTGAGTTGAATTTGAAGTCACATTGCACAATATAAATTAGGAGGGTACACAGAGCTTGACTTAGACCCTGCTAATCACTTAAACCCTGGCTTTGCTCACAGAGGGAACTGTACTTGCTGTAGTCTTCCTGCATCCTTACATGGACAGCTATTTGCTGGATAACACCAGTCTCAGCATGCTGGAAACTCCAAACTTGCAGTAAAACTGGATATATGGCACCCCAGTCTTGCAGCTGGAAAAGTGGGATTGCACAAGCAGAGATAAGGCACAGCTAAGCAAGCAATGGAACTCCAGCATTTTGTGCTCAAACATGGAAAAAGGCACCAAACCCAAGTCAAAAGTTAAAGCTCTTTTGCTCTGACAGCAAGCAGACTGAAAATACTGGGGAAAAAAAGCTTAGTTATCTTTCACAGGCAAAAGAATGAGATTTGAGGAAAGCTCCATCAAAGTCTTTTAAATGGGCGCAGAGACTCATTACCAAAAAGGGTAGAAAAAGAACATTTGGGCGTTAAGAAAATATTTGTGGAAATTACAGGGGAAAAATTTGCAGTGCATGTCCCTAAAAACAAACAAAGCAGCTTGCAGTCTCTATCCTGGCACTTTGAGCAAGGCACCTCACCTAGGGTACAAATCTGAGCAGTCAGTATAACCAAAGCACTGCAGTTTCCATGGCCACTGCCCATGGAGCCAGATCCTGCAACCTCCCAGAATGCCAGCACCATCACCAGTGGTGTTTTGAGGCATCTCTCATCTTTCATTCTCTTCATTCTTCCAGTGAAGGCCAGCCTAAAACAAAAACGGAGTAAAAAAACCATGCAAGGCTTGTCCGTTTGACTGTTGCCAAACTTCCTTCTCCAGATTTTGCTCTGATGGAAGAAGTTACTCAGCTGCTCATATGAACCAACACCTGCCTCCTCAAAGATCTGCCCCAACACCAAATCATCCCATTTGCTTAATTTGCCGGTAGTTTTTTGGCAAAAGCCACCAAGGTATTGACAGCCTGTTTAATTAAACCTTCTGGCAGAGTTGGATGAGGGAACACTTACAAAAAAATTCCTCTGTACTGCAGTCCTGCAGCAGAGCACTGCCACCTCTTCCATCACACACGTGGTTCTGGAACGGGAATGGCCACAGCCCAGCACAGAAAGCCACACACCAAACTCTTTAATCAAAACTCACTCCCTGATGCACTGAGAAACTACTCCAGCAAATTTTAAGACTCAGAACGCAATTCAAAGTAAGTACTGCAGGTATGGTAGCAGGAAGGTTACAGCAAGCACAAGGCAATGAATCCTATCAAGTCTGAAAGATTCTTCTTCAACACCAAAATGATTTTGAATCCAAGTACTGAGCTGCACAGCTATTTGCTCTCAGAGGTCAAACATGCACTAGGAGAAAGGCAAGTTGAAAGTACAGCAACATTTCGGTATATTAGTCAATGTTCCATAAAAAACACAGTCAATCTGTGAGGTGCTGAACCCTGGCACAGGATGTGCTGGGAAGCAGGAACCACGCAGCCCTTGCTATCTTTCACCAGCACGGCGTCTCCTGTGAAAGGAAGACACACACACACACACAGAGCTCCTGTTTCAAAGGCTGTGCCTCCACCAGCACTAAATCAGACACCAACAATCAAAATTAATTCATGCTGTTGCACATGAAGAAATACAGCTGTGCTTATATCAAAGTTTCAGCCCATTAACTTCTGTGTCCAGACTAAACAGTTCTTTCACTCTTCCTAGGGGCATGTGCTCCAGGGTTTGCACATTTGGGCTCCAGTTTATTTGTAACAGACATGCAGAGATTTAAGCCTTTATTCACTTCAATTTGTTTACTTTCATACAGTGACTAGTTGTCTTCTCAGTCAGTCCCACTCAGTCCTCACCCATGACATTTCCATGCCTTAAGAGAATACACCTTAGATGTGTGAAGCCTACCTGTTTGTTGAGGCATTACTAAAGCCAGCCAGTTTGAAGAATAAAATTGTTTCATGACAGCTTATGAACTGGATTCTGAATTAAAGACAGCACCCATTTCTGGGTGAAGAGTAATTTGAAAGCCCTCTAAACACATCATTACAGTTCAGTGAGCGTTTCAAAAAGTTAAAAAGCGTTCCTCAGAAAGAAAGATTGGTAACAACTTTTTGTCCTCAATTGCTTGAATGTAAAGAAAAAAATATATTTTGCAACAACAGGGTTAAGTAAACTTTACAGCACTCAAGGAAATGACCACAACGCTTCTTGCCTTCTCCTTTTAACCTATGTGCCAGCCGTCTGATAACTTTTCTTGCCTGTCTCCAGTCCTTTGGGGAAGCAGCACAACAGACACTTTACACAGTACCTGGCTCACTGTGCGGCTGCCTGTCAGCACCTCTGGTAAATACCATTAGCTGCTACACAGCAATAAAGCTATATCACAATTAATATAAGGAATTAATATGACAGAAGAACACCAGGTCTTTATTGACAAGCACTCAGTGAGGGCAGGTGTGGCCTTTGTACCAATTCCCTACAACAGGAAGCCCTGTGCTACCCAGATTAGGTACAGCCCACATCTACTCCATCCTCCTAGAAACAAACAAGTTGTACTTCTACAGTGAGGTCTGTGTGCAATATTAAAAATTATACTGTTAAATAACCTGAAGCAAATCACTTCCAGAAGCACAAGACAGAGCTAGCTTGCTTGCTTTCCCTCTCTCCAGCAGAAACAAACTGCTGTTGAAAGCAGGTTGCCTAAACAGGTCCTTCAGTTATCAGCACCTTCGTATCATTCCTCATCAAACAGAGCTCATCTCCAAACCACGTTGCTTTTAACACAACAAAACTCTTCAGCTTTGTAGACATTGTCTGTATCCATTTTCACAACTGCTGTTTATAATGTGTTCCCTCCAGATGACATTTCCGTTGTGAAACAGAGGAAAGCTTTTAGCTGAATTACTCTCTCTTCCCCATGAGCCAATAACTGCTGTACTACCCAGCTGTGTGCGTGCTTCCCAGTGACCTCACACGAGGGCTTCCAAGGCTGGAATACGAAGAACTGAGCAAAACTTCATTGCAAAACAGCTGACACCTGCTATTTTTAGGAACAGAGGTTATACTAATCAGAACGAGTAATTGTAGAAGCATTGTCTAGATGAAGACGATGCAAGTCCGGTGTCACCTTGTTCGCACATCACTCACAACGCCATCACACTAAAATGCTGCGTCCTCCTGCCACAGGGCCTCTCAGCGACAAGTCTTCAAATAACAAGTATTTTAAACTGCTGAAATTTCACAGTACAGGGCTTTCTTCCTGAATCCTAAGATCTTCTAACTCGAGCCATCAAGTGCTGTTTGCGGGAAGGGCAGGGAGAGATGTTTATTCCTAGGCAAACCCATTCCCAGCACCACAATGCCTACTCAGACTTTGAGAAACCCCTACAAACTGTTTGCTGCCCGCTGTCCTCCCCTGCTCTTTGGTTTTAAATCGTTATTCAGTCGTCAACACTGTGGAGACGCAGGGAGAGTATTTGCACAGGAGGTCACATCACAAGGTCAGACAGAGCAGTCAGCACAGAGGGGGCACAGCTGGTGGTGCAGAGGCTGCTCGATGCTGCAGCACTGCCCCGGAGCTGGGACAGCGCTGCTGCTGCTGCTGCCCTGCCCTGAGAGCTCACTGATCTCTGCTTTGGAACCCCCACAGCTCTCCACTGTACTCTTTGCTTAACATGAGCACCAAGACTATTCCAGGCTAGCAAGTAATAGGATTAAAGCAGTCTAATCCCAGATGTTACTTACAGTTTGTCAGACAAGTCACAGATCGGTCCCCCAAAGTACAGGAATGTCACTATGAACTCAAGAGCCAGGACTAACCTGCATAAAGCTACACCAGGAGATGCCTGAAAACAAATATGATGCAAAGATAAGGGAGGCATAAAATTCTGAACTGCATCTTATCCAGAGGGAAACAAGCCCTCTAAAGGAAAGGCAGGAGCCCCTCAACATATTGGCCTAGGCATGTGAAGGGAAAAATGCAAGGGCACCAATTAGCGATGTCTTTATAAAACAAACAACATGGGCAGCTTTGCCTCAGAAGTCTCTGGAAGCAAGCACACTCCCTATGCCAGCATCCTCATTCCTGTCCCTCAAGGTTTAAACTCGTGACAAGTCACATGCAAGCTTTCAGTGGTGACCTTGGGACAGAGCGAGAATAAACACAAGGATTTCTGTTGATAAAAAGAAAAAGCATCCTCAACACAAATGAGATTTAGAGTATCAAACAGTAGAGGCAAAAAAGGATTTGACTGCACAAAGTACACTGGAAGCCAGCTCGAGACCCTGCTTCAAGCTGGGAGCTTAGACCAAATCCTCCTCTACTTCACTTTCCATAGTGAGAACAGAACAAATAAGCCACAAGTATGACAGTGCAGAATAACCAGACACGACTGAGATGACACCACAAGAAGCACTGAAGACTGCAACTAACACACCAGAGGAGTCATCTTCGGAAGGTTTCACAGCCACACCAGTCACAAGTGCCCAGGACAAACTGAGAACCAAAGGCTGTGCAGACGAACAGGAAACACAGCACTTCTGTAGGACTTTGCAAACAGCTGTAAAACTTCTCTGCTGGCACCCTGAACTAACAAACCCCACCTAGAGCAAGGCACAGTCTCGGTACTACACTCACACACCTTCTCATTAGGGTACAGAAGAAGGAGGTTGTTACCTTCAAGCATCAAGTTTATACCTTCTATCACTACTGAGCAAGTTAGAGTATTAGTTCTGTAAGTATAAACCAGCCACAATTTCAGTTTGAACTGGATAATAAAAAGTTCCCGACTTCTTAGGAAAATTCTGTTCTCACACAACCTTGTAATCAGAGTCAAAGAACAGCCTGCTGTCAAGGAGGAGCATGAAATAGCTGAAGTAAGATACTGCTTTCAGCCACAAAAAACAAACTTTTAGAGGCTAGAAAGTAATTTTTTGGTTTATACGCATATTTTAAAGTAGAACCAAGCGGACTGTTACAGTATTTACCCATTTACAAATTTCAGCTGAAAATGGAAAACTATTCATCGCTGATTCTGCCAGGACCGAAGAGGAACAGCAACTTGGTTCTACACAAGAAGTGTATCAAAGGCAAAGTCCTACATTTCCCAGACTTGTTTACTCAGAGTAAACTGTTTTCCATATTTTAAGGAAAAAACCCTGAGTCTTCCACTTCCACATGGGTGACCTCCTGCCTGTACACACCAAGGGGATTAGTTTAACTTCCAGAATGTACTCAGTTCCCTTTTTATAACAAACATTAAACATGCAGACGTTTGATGCCGTGATTTGCTTCAGTAAATATAGATTTTAGAGTCTGACGTTTCTGCTCTCTGATTTTACACTGGTACTGAGACCTTGTGAATAAAGCCTACAGCTGGATACAAATCTGCACTCTGAGAAAGTCAAAAGTACTCCAAGGAATAGGAGAGCTGCAGAAAACCAACTCAAGTATGTTTTCTTTCTTAGCTTAAATGAAGCAAAATGTTTGCTCTATCCAGCCATACACAAGCTTTCAAAAAAAACCATAAAAATCCACAGACTTTTCCCTCAGATATAATCCTTCCCACTGTTTTCCTACACTGCAGTTAATGTTCTATTCAGACACAATTCTTCTGGTATTTTATTAATTGCACTGCAAGTTCTGAACTGACCCTGATCACATTTATAATATGCACATATAAGATCCACCATAAACTCAGCAGAAGACATAAAGGTCTCCAAGAAGCCAATGTCAGTACCAAAAAAAAAAAAACCCAAAACCACCAAGATCTGTTTCTCCAGAGCAGCAGCCTTCCAGCTACGACTGCTGCAGCCAGTGATTCTCAGAGAATCACGACCTTGAACACATTTAACTGGTAGCTCCCATTAAGTGCTACTCCTTTAAATGAAACCTAAAGTACATTTTCAAATAAGCCTTAAAAGCAGAACTCGAGTCACCTAAGCAGTTTCACCAATAGATCTACAACAGATAGTGCAGAAAATCACCAAGTCATTAAACCAAGCCTCAGGCTGGTATCAGACAGCAAATCCATCTATGTGCAAACTAAGTCCCCAGTTTAATTCCACAGCCAGGACGACTCTCCCTCCTCCTTCAGTCCATGCACAGAAGCAAACAGCACTCAAGGACAAGCAGAGATCCCACACTGCATCTGCATTTGTCAACACCACTGGAAACCTGCAGTGGCTTCTTCCTGAACTGCACAGCAAGGGATGAACAAGAGTTACGTGAAAAGCCAGACAGGTAAGTTAAAAAATGGCATGCTCATAAGCTTATAAGCACAAGACACTTCAGAAACTTTATTTACCCTGCAAGGAGCTAGTGGTAGTGGGAATTTTGATCAGTCAGAAAAAGCCATACAAAAAACAGGAATAAAAAAATGCATGTCCCTTCAGATTAACACAAAAAGACTGTTTCAGATCCAAACTGGCTTCATGTATAAAGTGGTCCATCAATGAGAAGAGCTTCCCAAAAATTACCACAAAATGTATGACTGTAAACACAAGTGAGAATTTTTGTAGAATCCCAGAACGGTTTGGGTTGGAAGAGACATTAAAGACCATTCAGTTCCAACCCCTTGCTATGGGTAGGGACATCATCCACTAGACCAGGTTGCTCCAAGACTTATCCTTTTATTCTACTTTCTCAAAAGGTCAAATTTAAGCAAAACTGCAGCCTGTTTATTCAAGGGCATCCAACAGTCCACATTAAACAATACTCACATAACTCACAGCGGCTTCTTTCAGCACTGAAGCCTCCAAATGAACCAGTTAATTTATTTCTATGGTAGGCAATGGAAAATTTACACCTAAAATGTTGACAGTAATTTCAAAGTGACTACTGTAACAACACAGAGGGACAGCCCTTAGAGTTTTATCTGGTTAAAATAAATAAATGCATTAGATATTGCAAAATCCAGTAAGTCTGTACGACAAAGTCTTCCCCACCTGAGGATGCACCAGGCTGCACCTCCATGCTAAGAAATAGCAAACACCCAGAAAGCCTTTGGTTAATAAGGAATATTCCATTTACATGCACACAATTACCAGAAACCCCATCCAAAACTGCCGTACAACAAAGCATTCAATGGCAGGTACCATTCTTTCACTGCTCCAGAACTCAGCCACTGACTATAGCTCATGTCTCTCTGCTGTTCCTCCTTCAATTTACAACGTTTTAATCAAGTGACTTTCCTGAGAGGTCACAGCTGCCCATCCCATCTGCAGCCCCAAAGGAATTAAGGGCACCAGGCCACTGACACCTGCCTTCAGTGACAGCCATCCCGGCAGCCAGGGACCAGCTCCTCCACACATTTAGCAGAGCCACGCTGGCTGGAATCAAGTCTGCAGGGCACAATTCAAAGTTAGGGGACAAAGGGGCACCAGGAGGAAGGGGCCAGGACATGCACCTCAAAACATTAACAAGACACCAAATAAGTCAAACAAAAGCTACTGACAAACGCAGTAACAAACACCCTGACACTATTCAGGTACTAGGTACTGCGTTCAGCATCTCCTGAACTCCCTCCAGCCCCACGTTCCAAGAAATGTGTAACGAGCCATTACTTTGACAGGACTTCAAACAAAGCTGCTTTTTTTTCTTCAAAAAGAATTAGAATATGAATGTTTCTGCTTCACCAAGAAATCCAGAGCCTTTTGTGAGCAGATGATGCTATGAGCAGATGTACACAAGCAGATTCACAATAAAGCAGATGATCTCTTCTTTACCAGCCATCTTGACCTGTCTGGCTCGATTTACATAAACTGTTTCTATTCACTACAACATTGATTATGTAAACCTCGGCAAAATCTTAACCAAACACACGCTGCCACATCACTGCCAGCACAGACGTAGCACAGTGCAGGGAGAAGGTTATTAGAGATGTGTTTGCTGCACCGACCGACATGAAACGCCTCGGGATTTATTTGGGCTCACGTTAAGGCGCAGACCGAGCAATCACGACTACTGCGAGACAATAAGGAACATGCCCTGCTGGGAGAGCCACCTCCTGCCAAAAAACCCCACCTTTCCCTCGATTTAAAAGGTCAAGGTACAGCAACCCCACTTTAATACTGCTAAGGCAGAGTCAGAGCAAAAGATAAAGGGGAAAGTTTTGTCATCTTGAAAACAGGAGCTCAGCAGTTTACCAGGTATGCCAATTCCTTTGTTCATCATCCTTTTCACCACCTAATTTAAAAGTCTCACAGTTCAAGACACAAGTTATTCATCAACATCACAATCAAGGCTTAAAAAAAAACCAAAAAAAAAAAACAACCCACACAGTGTCTCAAAACTGCTTTTTCTTTTTTTTAATCTAGCTGGGAGGCTGTGCTATCAATTTTAATCAGGCAGCTGTAACAGGAGCTGCAACACTACGCTTCTGCTGCTCCCCAGGTCCCGGTTTCACGCTACAGGGAGGAGAGCAGATTTACATTGTCTTATTTAAATGAAACTCCAGATTACAAGATTTTAATACAAAACAGGTACTAAGAGTTTTTTTTAGCATACTGAACAGCTTAAGCTGTTCCAAGAGTTCCTAGTCACAAATGTTGAGTCACCAAAGAAAAGAGAGGGACATTTGCATTATTTGTAGCACTACAAGCAACACTTCGGACGCCTCTGATAGGACACGCGGTAATGAACTCCTGAAGTGGCAGATGGGTCCTGAAACAATAATCTTCAGTCGAAAAATTAAAAAAGCAGATAATGAAGTCACGAGATTTCCTGGACTGCTTCCATCACCTATCCCTACACCAGGCACATTGTGTGAGCAGTGACAGCCAAAGCCCCATTGTTTGAGCGCAGCCACAGAGACACCGTGACCAGAGAGACTCGGCTCCCCTGCACAGACTTCTTGTCCCTGGCTGCACTGCAAGGACAGGATCTGTTTGCATTTTCACTACATCTTACACCTACAACCTCAGTAGATTTAGAGAACGGCTGAAACTCAAACGGGACCTAAGCTCGGCCATATATGCTTTATTTAGATTTTATTGGCATGTTTCAACACGCACAGTGAAGATCAAGAGCCCAGCAGAACCGATAAGCTGAGATCAATGCGTCCCCATATTAAAGGCAGAGCGCACCAGACTTTGCCAGGTTAAGATCAGAGCCAAAACATTTCTTACTTCTGCACTTTCAACTGCTGCTAAAAATAGTAAAGCAACAGAAAGGAAAACGCTTCCAGCTGTGCACAAAGAGCCTCTGCAGCACAACATCAATTTATGCACTCTAATTTAATTAAAGATTCTGCATTATACTACGACTTTATTGTCAGAGACAGCGTTGCACAGCTGAGCTCACCCTCCATTTCCACAACTGAAACAGTAAGAACGTTTCTTTATTAAATTTAGTGTGATATGGGTATTTCTCACGAATCGAGGGACTTAAATTCAAGGATTCCAAGCACCAGCTACGCCGCGTTCATGGCAGCAGCTGTGTTTTATTCCACGGTAACTGCATCTTGACCCAGTCTCGTGACAGGAAACATTCAGCATCCCTTAAGGAAAAAAGGTGTACGACTGGATACGAGTACCCAGCCTGGACTGCTCTTTTTCAAACAGTTGTTCCGCAAAGGTGAACAACGGCTCTTTAGGAAAGGACCGAAACAACAAACCCTAAGAAACCACAACAGGGTTTTCTACGACCTTGCAGCAAATATGTAGCAGGTTCTGGGGGAGGCTGAGTAACGCAGCGAGGCTGTGACTGCGCTGCTTCGAGGCTGCCTCCAAACCTTTCCGTTGTTTCTAGCACGGAAAAATAGCTCCATTTAACCACACGTTACCACGTATTAAACTACCAAAATTAAGCATCTCTTCTGAGGTCCGCGAGGGCTCTCAGCAAGCACGGCTTAGACGCTTCTCCCTCATCTGCTTCCGCGGCGCTCAGCAGAGCGGCTGCGAGCTTTAACAGCAGGGCAACAGCGTAATGCCAAGCGGATTACTGTAAGATCCATATCAAGCCGAGAAAATAAACATTTCCGCGACGAATCTGAATATAAGTGCTTCACCCCCCTGCTCCTCCTCCTCCCGCTCCTCATTCCAAAGTCATCTCCCTGCCATCTGCAAGGAGGACGCCGTCTCCCGGAGCCGGCGGCCGAGGGACGGGGCCCGCAGCGGGGAGCGGGGGGGGGGGGGTTCGTGTGCCATAACCCCGCATCCAACCCCCGGCCCCGCAAGAAGTTTCTTCCCCAGCCCCACCGCGATCTCCGTGCCCGAGAGCGTCCGGACCTCGCTCCGTCCGTCCCTCCGGCACCGGGATCCCGCACGGACCGCGCCGCGCGGGCCTCTCCGGCACCGGGACCTCCAACCATCCATCCATCCATTCACCCATCCATCCCTGCTCCTCTCAGGCGCCGGGTCCCCGCCCCATCCCGCCCCGCTCCCCTCCGGCACCGGGACCCCGCAACGGCCGCACCGCGCGCCCCGTCACGCACCGGGACCTCCCCCCGTCCACTCCTCCATCCCTCCCCGCTCCTCTCAGCCACCGGGACGCCCCCAGCCATCCCTCCCGACTCCCCTCAGGCAACGGGAACCCCCCCACCCCCCATCCGTCCTTCCCCGCTCCCCTCGGGAACCCGGACCCCCCCCTCCTCCATGGATCCCTCGGGCACCGGGATCACCCCCCCGCCTCCAGCGGCCGCGCCGCGCACTCGGCCGGCGGGAAGGCGGGAAGCGCCACGCGCCCCCTCGCTCCCCCCTCCGCCTCCGAGCGCTACCTCGCAGCGCGGGGACGCGGCCGGCGCTGAGCCGGAGCCTGCCAGGGGGACAGCCTCCGCCGCTCCCGCCGCCCCGGGACCGCAGCGCTTCTCCCCCCTCCCCGGAACCCCTGCCCAGCGCTCACCCCAGCACCACCAGCTCCCCGTACTTGACGGGCTCCTTGTTCAGCGCGCACAGCTCCTCCTGGCTAGGGGAAAACATGAGGCCGCCGCTCTGGTAGCACCGGCCGCCCCCGTCCGAGCCGCCGCCGCGGGGGCGCGTCCCGAGCGGGCTCCGCTCCGCTCTGCGCCGCCGGCCACCGGCAACGGCCACTACACCGCGGGGGGGACGGGAGGCGGAGCCAGCGGGGGGGAACGGACCAACCCGCCCCTGCAGGGGGGGGCGAGAGGGGGGGAACCGGCGCCGTCCCCCCCCCGCGAGGCTGCGAGTGGCCCCGCCCTCCCCGCGCCAATTAACCGCCGGCGGACGGGGCGGGGCAGAGCGGGGGTGCGCTCCGCCCTTCCCGCGCGCCGCGCCCCCCCCCGGCACGGGCAGCAGTGGTACGGCCCGGCCGTGTTATGTAAACATAGAGTAAAGGGGACCCGGCCGCTCTTAAAGGGGCCGCGCACCGGCGGCCGCGGCTCGGGGTCATCCAGGGGTCCCGAGCGGGGGGCTCGGGGTCACCTCACCCTGGGTTCCACATCACCTGTGGCCTTCTAGATCCCCTCCTGCCCCCGGAGCGTGTCCAGATCCACGGGGTGTCTCTGGACCCCGGCTGCCCCAGGTTTGGGTCGCTGAGGGGCCGCGTCGCCTCCTGTCCGGGATGAGGGTTGTGAATCAGCTCCCCGGGGCTTTGGAGATGTGTGGAGAGCCCCCGAGTCACCTCCTGCCCCAGAGAGAGGGGCTCAGCCACCACCCACCCCTTACACCTTCCATGGGGTCTCAGCCATGGGGCCCCCATCAGACTCTGCCCCTGTGGTGGTCTCCGGTCCCGTCTCCTGTCCCCCATCCCTGGAGGTGGCAGGAGCCGTGGAGCCCACATTCCAGCCTCTTCTGTCCACTGTCCTCTTCTGAGGGGACAGAAATGCACCCACCCCCTTTGTTCTTTAGGGTTCTTTCAGGTCCTTCCCAACCCAACCCATTCGATGACTTACAAGGATTTTTTTCTGCCTCGGTGTCTCACCCACCACCACCCCCTTCTCTCCTCCTTTGTCCTCTGCACTTAACTAAAGCCCAAAGCCAACAAAGATTGCCTTGATATTCATCCCTGTTGAGGACAGAAATTCTCATTAGCTGATACCTGAGGTTTCCAACCCATTATCAAAGACAAAATGGGAGCATCCACCTTTGCTGAAGAGCATCCTTGGGGCCGGCACAGTCACACTCAGGATGCAGTTCCTCCTCCTTTCCCTCTGCCAGAAATTGTATTTAGCTATTAATTTTACCGGTAATATCATTTTTTCTGTCGTTCTGGTGAAGAGGTGAAATGGAAAAACACAACCAATCTCGAAGGGCTGCAAAATGGAGATCTTCCCAGGGGCCGTGTGAAGAAGACAAGATTTTATTGAAGACAGGGAGCTGAATTATTGCAGATTTATCTTCTTTATTGCTCTAACAAAATAGAAAAGAAAGCCGGGCTGTAAGTCACTGTCAAAGGAAACAAATACATTCCCAAAAACAGTGTGGAAAACAAAGCTCCCGGCTGCATCCTCTTCAACTTCTGCATTTCTCCCCTGAAAGCAGCAGCCTGGCTTTCACAGGACATTAAAAAACTCCAATACTCTTCCAAAAAACGCTCCCGAGCAGCTCAGCTCAGATGGGCTTCCACAAGTCCATGCTGTGTCTGGACTTGGAGCATCTTTTACTGCTCCCTCCTGGGGATGAGGGATGAGGAGGGACCTTGGAGGTCTGATTCTGCCCCTCTTTTCCACTTTCTCCTGTCCTAACACTGCTCTTTTTGGAAAACGGGGGAGTTGGGCAGCTCTGCACCCTTTTTCCCAAACCTGCACGTTTGGTTTTTTTTTCCTAGCACAAAACCCAGTGCGTTTGCTGTCATTAAACACAGAAGCGACTCCCACTCCATGACTACAGAAAATGTGCTGGTTTGCAGTGCTGAAAAAAAAAAAAATATTAAATACAGAAAATGCACTTCTTTGCATTGCTGAAAAATGAAGGTGTAGGAAAAAAGATCCCAATGGGAATCACGGGGGAATATTTACATCTGTGGTGTTTGTGCCATGTACCTGTGGTGGGAGACAGTGACATAACCCCCGAGCTTGGGCTGATCCTTTTTTTTTTTTTTTTCCCTTGGAAATGTGCTTCATTTGTCCATGTCCAATCTCTTCATTCTGCCCACGGGGTGTTTTAGGCTGAGGGAAGATCAGCCCCACAAGGTTTTCTGAGGGCTGCTGTGTCTTTTCTTGCCAAATTGTAGGTTTTCTCATTTCAATTCCCAAGGACCAATACCTGCCAGCACTGGAAACCTGCTTAGAATTGTTTAATATTTAAAATTTCTACCTTTTGGCTGATGAAGCAGAGCCAGGAGGAGGCAGCAGCTCTGCCACACTTCACACAGCTCCCTGTCCCACACAGATCCCAACCCCAAATCCCAGCCCCTCTATTTCCCCCAGCTCCGAAGAAATTCCTTTTGCAACTGGTAGGAGCAACGCTTGGCTGACATTTTCCCCCAAACCCATTGAAATAATTGAGAAATATACCCACAGCTGCACTCTGCTGCTTTTCAGCTCAAAACGCCCTTCCTTTTTGGATTTGGGATGTCTCTGGGTGGCTTTTCAGGGCGGTGAAGGGAGGTTTGGTTGTTTTCCACTAAAACCGGGAGTCACGGATAACTTGGAGCTCCTTCTAGGCTGCATCAACACTGAAAGAGGGATTTTGCTCCCAGGTTTAGCACGAGCAGCTGCTTGGCTGGCTGCAGGAATATCCAGCCAAGCCAGGCAAGCATTAAAAATCAATGTTTGGGGAAAAAAAAAAAAAATAAATCCCAAACATGAAGAAATAGTACATGCCCATTTATTTTTAAAATGTAGTAAAAAGTTATTTTAAATGCAGGAAGATTAATAATGGTCTAATTCAGCAAAAGTACTTCCAGATGTGCTGGACTCTGAGTGTACTTCAGTGCTTCTATGAGTCGGGGATTAGGGAGTGGGCTTCAAAAGTATAGAGAGAGGTTTTTAAAGTAAAAGAGGGGAGATTTAGATTGGATATTGGGAAGAAATTCTTCCCAGTGAGGGTGGGGAGGCCCTGGCACAGGTTGCTCAGAGAAGCTTTGGCTGCCCCTGGATCCCTGGAAGTGTCCAAGGCCATGTTGGAGCCCTCTGGGATAGTGGAAGGTGTCCCTGCCATGGCAGGGGATTGGAATGGGATCAGCTTTAAGGTCCCTTCCAGCCCAAACCATTTCATGGTCCTCTGAGCCTAAATATCCCCTGAATGACACCTGCAGCTCACACTGCACATGGAACTCATGGCATGTGTGACTGGATCATAAACAGGGTTCAAGGTTTCCACTCCCAGTCCTGTATTGTCACTTTCAGGACTGGGATCAGGTTTGTGTTCAGCCATCAGTGGGGATGGTTGGGGTTGGGAAAATTAAACTCTGGGGTCGCAGCAGTCTGGATTTGGTGCTCCGGGGAGGGGAATAAACTCCAGGAAAGGAGAAAAACTCTCTCAGCTCTAAGGTTAGGATCACCTGGGTGGGTGAGACTTTTCGGACTGGGAAGTCTCCAGCTGGCAGATGAGTGAGCAGCCACCAAGTAGAAACAGCAGACGAAAGAGCAGCAGGTGTTTTGAAAGTAGATTTGATAAATAAATTACAGGAAAAATAAGATGTGATTGCTCATAGTGATGCAATACCAAGATCAGCATGTTTGGGGGAGCCTCTCAGTCCCTGTTTCAGGGGTTCAGTGCCTAACTTAGGTCAGGCTAAAACAAATTTCCTTTTCCTTGCTTGATTTGAGAATCTCTCCTGTTGTCTTAATTTTCCACCACGGCGTGTAACTGTCTGGATTCAAAGTAGCCCCTAAAATTTCGAGAGGAGAGTTGCATTAAAAAATAAGTAGAAGAGCTAAAAGGATAAAAGACTTTCCAATACCCTGGCAGCAGCTTAAAGATATGGTACAGGCTCCAGCTTAATATGTAACACTCCCTAATAAAGACCCTAAAGGATTTTTTTTAAGCAAAGAGGTTAAGAAGCAAAGCGGGGAAGGCTATTAGGAACAAAAAAACATAGCTGTCAAAAATGAGGGAAATGGAATACAGCACAAACACTAGCAAATATAAAACCACAGCAGGGCAAATGGAGAAGATGTTTCAAAGCAGTTTACCAAAGGCATAAAAATGCTCATAAAAACACAGCAGAGACAGAAAGTCAACCAGGGACTCAGTGGGACCAGCAAGCAGTGAAAGTGAGAAGTTTGGGGTGAAATAAAACACTGGTGGGTCAAGTAAATGAGCTCCCCATGTGTCTGGGCTTGAGACTCCCACAGAGAAACCCTCCTTTCCTAAAGTGGCTCTGATGAGCTTCTTAAATATAAATATCACCAAGAAACTTTTGGAATAAAAAGGTAAATTGACAAAGGAGAGAATTTCCAGTGTGAGACTCACTGGCCCAAGACTTGGAAAGAAATACAAATACAATGATATGAATAATTGTATTTGTGTAATTATACTCCATAAAACATTTAATAGATATATTATTTAAATATTTGCATTTGTACAGTTCTGTGAAGGATGGCACTTGTGTAGTAGTTTCAAGTTCGCCAATTTCTGTTTCCCGAAATTAGAGTAAAAACTAGTCTGCAGGATTAGAAATAACAATCTTGCCCCTGAAGAAGCAAGTTTAAGAACTTAAATTTTAAGAGTCAAAGTCTGACCTGCTCTACACAAATGAAAATACAATGAATTGCAGGAAAATATGGATACCTGGGATGCACTGGGAAGATCTGATACACCAGGGAAAGGGCAATAGGGAGATTTTTCAGAATGAAGTCAAAGTTTATAATGCATTCACACCCCTTAAAGCGGTCAATGAATATCTTGGAGGAGGTGATTGCATGTGTATCACATACCTGGGGTTCAGCAAAGCTTTGGCACCACAAGAGCTGTCAAAGAGATAAAAGTTGCATGAGATAAAGAAAGGGCTGCATGGATTAGCAGCTGAGACAAGAGGAACCAAAGGCTGGAAATCAGTTTTCATTTTCACTGTGGGGAGAGGTTATTGCTGGGATTTTGTGGTATCGTGGGGCCCTGGCCAGGCTGCTGACTTCTAATAGGGAAGTTTGCTGACAAGCCAAAAAGATTTTAAGCTGACTGCAAGGAGTTCTAGAGGGACCCAGCAAGAAAACGTCCAAGTCAAGTAGAAACAAGATGACCTTAGCCATATCTGTCTAATGGCTGGCTGTAATTGAGCGATTGTCATTCCAGAGAGGCATCCCCCGGTGTTACAGGCAGTACAGGTCCTTCTCTTGAAAGAGAGTGATCTAAATCTGAAACACAAAATGCACCCAGCTGGTCCTGTACATCTTTTACAGCAACGTGGGTTATTCCAGAGGGATGTTCTGAGTCCCTTTTCCTGTGCCCCACAGCCCACCCCCTTTCCTGGAACACCAGCACTGTGCACTCACTTTGCAGCTCAGTTCCTGAAGGATTTGTGTTAGCTAAGGGGGAATAAAAGTAAACACCTTTTGTGTGTGCTTGCCAAAATCAGAACACTGGCATCCAAAATCTCGGTATTGCCTTTATTGCACCATTCCCAGGAGGATTCAGGTCCAGCCACAGCTTGAGATCCTGCTGAGGATCTTGCAGCCCAGAGTCAAGTCCCCTCTCAAACCTCCACATCTCTCTATCCCATCCCAGCTGCTGTTTGGAGAATGGACTTTCGCTCTTCAAGGTGTTGCCCCATTTTAGTTTTCAATTTTGGCTCCATTGCAAAGCTAACATCTTTTGGTGGGATTCAAAAGATGGGCACAGTTTGCCTGTAGTTTACTGGTACCTAATTTGGGGGAAATTCTGCTACTCTGACCTTTTTCCCAGCAGACAAAGCTGGTGAATATGGATCCCTGGGCTTGGACTGCTCCTGCAGGAGCCATCCCTGGCAATGATGGTCTCCATCCCCCAGGGGGGCATCTTCCAGAGCAGATGGCTGGATCCCCATCCACAAAGAGAAATTCAGCCATCCCATAAATCAGCCAGGCTTCTCCCAGTCAGACTTAATGAGAACACCCAAATCATTGCAGGACGTGAGGTAGGAGTGCTCTGCTTTCTGAGCACTGGAGCTCTGGCAAAGCACAGATCTGTGGGCTCTGGTGTGAAAGGCTGCCTTGGTTAGGGTCTGTCAGCCAATTGCACTGAACCCTGAAAACCCCCTCCAGCTGCTGGTATCACACAACCAATTTTTATCAGGCAAGAAATCCACTTCTCAGGGGACGCTCAGGGAGTTTGGAGATGATGGGAGCCATCAGTACCAGCACCAGGAACCTCAGACCCAAAACTTCCCCAGTCTGAGGCGTCAAAATACCTCACCCACCAGCAAGGTGTGAACACCCACAAAGACACTTTAAAATCAAACATCACTTTCACATATTTCTGCTGCAGAGAATGAAATGCATTCTGGAAATTATTGCATATTAGAAACAAGAGACATTCCCCTGGCTCCCATTCAGCCAGCAGATAATCAGCAAGTTACAGAAACCTCCTCCACATCTCCAGTGTGCTCCAGCCCAGGCTGTTCCCGAGCAGGATTCAGCTCCACAGTCCAAAAGCACTGAGCCCGTGGGAGCCCATCCCTTTGTCTCCCCAAATTCCTCACCACTGCCTTTGGCAATCTTTGCAGCACCGATTTTGGAAGAGAAGGAAAACACTCTGGGACTTGGTGGGACAGAAAAGGCTGAGGGGACTTGGTGGGCCCTCGTGTTCTTTGAGGAAAGTTTTATGATGGGGGTGGTGTAGCACTGAACAGGTTGACCAGAGAGGTGGTGGGTGACCATCACTGAAAACATTCAAGGCAGAGGTTGGACAGGGAAACCTCTCAGCACCCTGCTCTGGTTGAAGATGTCGCTCCTTATCGCAGGTGGCTTAGACAAGATGACCTTTAAGGGCCGCTTCTACTCTGTGAGTCCATCCTGTGGTTAACGACAACTGGGGAGTTTTGTCTTCGTGGGCAGCAATTCATCATTTCCTCCTCTACATCTTGTTATGGTAAAGAGATGCCAGGTCATACCTGGATATGTTATAAAAGCAGCATTTGGCCTCCAAAGTGTACACACCAGCAAAGCCTTATAACCCCCTCCCAGCATCTGACATTCTTTTCACTGCTGTAATTTACTGAGTGCATTGCCAGGCGCCCCTGGCAGGCTTCCAGGCTGCCTTCAGCCAGCCAGTGCATAAACTCAGGGAGGAAATAAAAAAAAAAAAAAAAAAAAAGGCTGCTGCAGCCCCCCAAAATCCTTGAAATCTGAGCAAGAGGCGGGGGAAAAAAGAAGGAGAAAAACCACAACAAACGCACCACCGAAGAGCAGCGCAGATGTCAGGAGGATGTGGCAGGAGGAGCGACATCCTGCAGCATCCTGCGCAAGAAACATGCAGCAGCAGCTCCCAAAAATCCGGAGAGCTGCCTTCCTGCCGGCTTAGAGGTTAGAGATGGTCGCTTCTCCTCCGTCTGGGTAATTAGTAAGTCATTATCTTTACGAGCTGAAAGGCTCGCTGTTGTCGGGAGCGGCCGGGATTCCGGTCCAGTTGTCTTTACGATGGGCTCTTTAGGAGATGGACGGGCTGGAACGTCAGGTAATGGCTGAGAAACACGATCCTGGTGGGCCTCTGATTGCTCCTGGGATCGCTGGGAGATGGAGATGCCTTGTACCTCATCAGATAATGACTTTCCTTAACAAAAGAGCCGAGTTATCGTGGAAGAGGCTGAGAGCCCTTCGCCTTTTTAGGCAGGGGAAAGGCGCTGGAGTGGCTGAGATTTACCAGCTCTGTTACAGAGGGGGAGATTTTTGTATGGAAACCCCAGAAGAATCTGTGAAAAAGTGTGTGATGCGGTTTTTTGGTACCAAAAAGAGCGCACGCATACCTGCTGTTGCCATTACAAGACGGAAGATGAATGAGGAAAGCCTTTGAGCTGAAAGAAAATCAACATGAATTCATTGCTAAGGGTTAGAAATCATATACAGAGAGTACATCCAAGCCCAGCAACAGAAAATACATTATGGAAGGAATCAAAAGAACAGGAAACCACTTGCTAATAAAAATCCCCATCTGCCTTCTGGAGTGAAGGAGTCCTCAGGTCAGATGTTTCAGTGAAATCCAAGCATCCAGGAAAGCAAAAGCTACCTTATAAATCCAAATCTGACGGTGGCAAAATCACAGGGTGGTGGAATGGCTTGAGCTGGAAGGGACCTTAAAGCCAATCTTGTTCCAGCGCCCTGCCATGAGCAGGGACACCTTCCACTACACCAGGTTGCTCCCAACCCCATCCAACCTGGCCTTGCCCAAAAAGTTTTCATTTCACAGGATCCATGTTTTGTACTATTTTATTTATTTTGTGGTTTTCTCGCCTGATTTCGGGGAAGAGATGGGAACGGAACAGTAGGAAGCCTCCTCATCCAAGAACTGACCCAACCTGCAATTCATTAGAGAGGCCCTGCACAGCCAAACCCTCTGCTCGTCCCATCTGCAGCAGCCAAAGCCTCAGTGACCTCAACGCCCCCCACCTGGGATCCCCAACCCTGCCACGGCTGCTTATAAATCTTTACATTTGAGACGCGGGGCGATCGATAATTCCGGGATGCAAATGGAGCATATGGAGACCATAGAAGGCAAGACAAAGGCAGAAGCCACAAGCCATTTCCATGATCAGAAAGAGAAAGAGCTCCTAATTATGCAAAGGTCATTGGCTGAGCACTGTGCCACATTTAAATATTTCAGCGTGTCTCTGCCTGGATCCTCTCACAAATGTCGCGTGCGTGTGGGTAAATGCTCCTCTGTTTTGGGGAAGATAAGGAAACGCAAAAAAAGTGCAGATGTCTCTGTTTTGTGCCACATGAGAACTTTGAAGCAGACTGAAGCGTCCTGAGAGCTTTGGGGAAGTTCTTTTTGTTTGGTTTTTGTTGTTGTTTCTCTCTCTCTCTCTTTTTTTTTTTTTTTTTTTTTTTTTTTGGACGTTTTGTTGCTGTTTGGTTTGGTTTGGTTTTTGCTTGTTTTGTTTCATTTGTTTGGGCTTTTTCTCTGCCTGTATTTAGCTATTCGTGCTTTAACTCCTGGTTACTCCACACAGTTTCCAGCGTGCAGTCAAGATAAACATTTCCACCTCCCAAAATTCGCATCGTCTCTGTGCGGATGCAGCGATGGCAGCTCGGTGCTGAGGGGTGTCACCTCCACCCTGTCACCTCCTCTCTGCCCACAGGGCATGGCTGGCACGGGCAAGGCCAAGGAGACAAAGTTTGACTTTTATTCTTTCGCCTCCTCCCCTTCGCACATGTGTAACAGTGAGAAGGGACATTGTCCGCAGGTCCGTGGGAAGCACAAAGCCGTGGCTGTGCTGACCTCCTTATAAAAATTCAAGCCTGCCCTCGTTTTTCCTGGAGGTTTTGGCGGTTTGCACACACGTATCTTTGTCCTGCCCCCAGCCCCAGCACTGACCAGTCCAGCAGCCTCCAGTGCAGCCCAGCCCTGCTGCCCACACCAGCAAATCCTCAGAGACCCAGCCAAAACTTCAACAATCAGGGAGGAATTTTGAAAATCCTCTCTCGGAGAAAGAAAAAAAAAAAAAAATTAAAAAAAGCTTTTATTTCCAGTGATGCTGCCAGTTCAGTTCAGTGAAGCTCAGCTGCCAGTGCTGACAGCTCAGCTTTTCCCAAAATCAAGCCCTTGAAGCTCCTCTGGCAGGTCTCTCACGACTGCAAGCACAGGGAAGGGTGGGGTGGCGGGTCTGTAATTTGGAGATTTTCACTTAAATAGATTCTCTCTGACCACTGAGGTCCCTGGCTGGAGTCTGTGAATTTTAAAAAGGATTAATGCTGTGGGAGCCTTCATCCAGATGCCCTCCAAAGAGGTTTTGACCTGGTTGTGTGCTGAGTACTTTGCCCTCCTAAACCTACCGCTTCAAATCCGTTTTGCTTTCCCATTTCCAACCCTATTGTTCGGGGGTTTTAGTCTATTTCAGGCAATCAAATATTGAGCTCACTATTGGTAATTTTTTTTTTTTTTTTAGTTGTTGATTTTAACAACCTCACACATACATTTTTACATATAATTTTATATGTATATAAAATATTATCTATTTTTATATTTATTGTAATATTTATATTTATACTGAGAGGATGAGTGCCCATAGTTGCACAGGGCAATTCCTGTTCATGGAGTAGATTGAGCTTCACCCTGGGATGTGCATGAAGGGTTCTCACCTCTCCCTGCATCCTGGCAGCATTTTTGGATTGATGCAGGGTCATTCTGCTCTGCTCCTCTCTGAAAATTTGGGATTTAAGCAGTGTCTGGGAGTTACACCATTGGTAAATACGTGGGATACACTGGGTTTCGTCCCTCAGCCACAAGCAGGATTAAGGCCAAAGAGCTGCTTCCTGCCAAAAACAGGGAGAATAATCCTGTCATAACCCATTAATATGGAGCTGTATTGGCACTTGGCAGCAAACCACCAAACCCACAAAGTTGTGTTTAATTTGCTGTTAGAGGACAGGCTGTGTCTTCTTCACTCAATTATACCAAGATGACATTTCAGCACCAAGCCCTGGAAACAGGCCACCCCTCAGCTCTCCATGACTCCACATCTCCATCCCAGGATCACTGGCACTGCCCATCCATCGCTGCTCTAATGGAATTTCCAAGCGCTCCTGTTTGCTGGGATGGCCTTTGAGCAATAAATCCCAGGGGTTTTTGTTCACACCGATGCTGCCGTGGCAAGCAGAAGGTGTTTGGTCACCCAGAAGAGCCGAGTCAGCCCTGCCACCCATCTCATTTTGGCTCCATGCACGTGGCAGAGCAGCAAGAACATGCAGAGACCCCAACATTTCCCTCTGTCCTAGGTTACAATGTAAAATGTGCCCAAAGTATGTATTCTATCACCATCTACATGAAATGTTGTTGTGCACCACTGTTTCCCGTGCCCCCTCCCTCCAGACTATCTTCTGTTAATGGCCCATCAATACCGTCCTGCATGACTCATAGATAACTCTCCCCAGGAGCTATCTCTGTTTGATAGGCAATCAAGGACCCATTGCAAAACTGATAAAATGATATCAGTCCATTGTGAGATGCTCCGCCCAGGGGGAGGAGCCAAGCATTCCCACCTGGACATAACCTGGGATTTGGGACAGCACAGGCAGCCTTACCCACTGGACTCCCAGAGGACAAGAGCTACCAGACTTTTCTGCAAGAACACTGCTTCAACAAGACCACTTCATCTGGACTGCCACCACCACGGTTTCAGGTTGTATTCTGACTCTGTCAGTGATCTTTTGTACCATTGCATGTGTTTTATTTTATTTTACTTTTTTTTTCCTCTCCTATTAAATTGTTTTTTCTGACTTGGAGTCTCTCGCTGGTTTTGCCTTCAAGCCAGCACATATATTTTGGCGCCCAACGTGGGGCAGGAGGTACTGAGAAAAGTCAGAATTACAATTTTGTAGTGAGGAAAAAAGAAACAGCTGTCCGCTATGATGCTCAACATGCTTTCATATATCTTATACCTAGCTCTCTACATTTTCCCACACATGGGGCAGTATTTGCCAGTCTTAATGCTCATGTGTAGACCAGGGTATGGTACCAGAATTGCTGTATTGGTCTATTATGTTTATTGTATGATAACCTCTGAGGCAATGAGCATCATTCGGAATATATACTCTATTTTGTGTTCTTGTCCTGGTCCAGAATGCTACATCTGGGCTCTCAATAATCGCACCCAGCCCCTGTGGGGAGGGGTAAAGAATGATTTTTTCCAGTCTTTTAGGTATGGCACAGCAGTTTTCAAAAGTATTGAGTTCTCTCTAGGTGCCAAGGACAGCATAATATTGTTGTTAGTTCTGCTTTGCCTTCTCTGCACGGCCTGCACCATGTTTAGAAATCAAACACTACATGGGGTGGTGCAGCGTCTCCTTGAGGAGGAGGGAAAAAGAAACAAATGCAAAACAACGGCATCCGTGTCTACACAAACTGTCGTAGAGGAAACAGGAACCGCATCTATGCAGACTGTCACAGAAGAGAAAAGAACCAAAAACAAGGCAACCGTTTCTGCATCTACTCAGACCATCACAGAAGAGAAAGGAACCAAAAACAAAGCAACAGTGTCAGTGTCTACACAAGCTGTCACAGAGGAGAAAGAAACCAAAAGTGCCATCAGCATCTCCACACAAACTGTCACCGAAGCAGAACAAGCTAAACCAGTGGCAGTTGCCCCTGTTCAGAAGAAGAAATCAAAGAGCAAATCAGTCCGCATAATGACTGATGAGGATGTGGCAGGACCTTCGCACCCAGCAGAAGAGACAGAGCCAGAGATCATCACCCGCTCTCTATCCCTGGGTGAACTGCGTGACCTGCGGAGGGAATTCACCCGCCAGACAAACGAGTCCATCCTAACCTGGCTGCTCCGCATCTGGGACGCTGCAGCCAATGACACCATTCTGGATGGAAGTGAGGCCAGGCAACTGGGATCGCTGTCTCGGGATGTGGTCATTGACCAGGGGATCGGGAGAACCCAACAAACTCTCAGCCTCTGGCGGCGACTGCTAACAAGTGTGAGGGACAGATACCTTTGTAAAGAAGACCTCCAGGTGCACCAAGGAAAATGGAGCACAATGGAACAAGGTACCCGATGCCTGAGGGAATTGGCTGTGCTGGAGATCATTTTCTCAGAAGACGAGAGATTTCCTAAAAGCCCAGATGATGTCCAGTGCACATCGCAGATGTGGTTGAGATTTGCACGGCTTGGACCAGAGATGTACTCCCGTTACCTGGCAACGCTGCAATGGAGGGAAGGTGAGGACAAGGTGGGCGTCTTGGTCAATAAACTAAGAATTTACGAGGATACTGTCACCGCCCCATTTCGTACCCATGTCTCATCCGTGGAAACAAGGCTGGCTGAGCAAGTCCGGAGCTTGATTGAAGAGGGCCATCAGAAACTAAAAAAGGAACTTAAGGAAGAAATTTACCACATCTCGCCAGAACCAACAAGAGTCTCTGCCATTAGGAGCAGGTACCCACCAGCCAGGGAGAGAGCATACACTCCACGGGGTAACCTCTGGTCTTTTCTTCGGGAACATGGAGAAGACATGAGGAATTGGGATGGAAAACCCACCTCCTCCTTAGCAGCCCGGGTACGTGAACTGAAGAGAGAGACACCTACCACGAAGAGCTCATCTAGAGCCAACATTGCTCCAGTCTCAAAGGCACAGAACCCCAGACAGTATAAGAAGAATGATATGACTGATCCACTTGAAGGGACCTCAGGAACATATTTACAGGAAGAAAGCAACGTGTACCATGACCAGGAATAGGGGGGCCCTGCCTCTAGCCAGGTAGAGGAAAGGGACAATCGGATCTATTGGACTGTGTGGATCCGATGGCCTGGCACATCTGACCCACAAAAATATACGGCTTTGGTTGACACTGGTGCCCAATGTACCCTGATGCCATCAAGGTATGTAGGAACAGAATCCATTTCTATTTCTGGAGTGACAGGAGGGTCCCAGCAGCTGACTGTATTGGAGGCCGAAGTGAGTTTAACCGGGAATGGATGGCAAAAACACCCCATCGTGACTGGCCCAGAGGCCCCATGCATCCTTGGCATAGACTACCTCAGAAATGGATACTTCAAAGATCCAAAAGGATATCGCTGGGCTTTTGGGATAGCTGCTGTAGAGACAGAAGACATCAGACAACTGAGTACCTTGCCTGGTCTCTCAGATGACTCCTGTGCTGTGGGACTACTAAGAGTTGAAGAACAACAGGTACCAATCGCCACAACAACAGTACACCGACGGCAATACCGCACCGACAGAGACTCTGTGACTCCTATCCATGAGATGATTCGGAAACTGGAGAGCCAAGGGGTGGTCAGCAAGGCTCGTTCACCTTTCAACAGCCCTATATGGCCAGTGCGTAAGTCCAGTGGAGAATGGAGACTGACTGTGGATTACCGTGCTCTGAATGAAGTCACCCCACCACTAAGTGCTGCTGTGCCAGACATGTTGGAGCTTCAGTACGAGCTAGAGTCCAAGGCAGCAAAGTGGTATGCGACCATTGATATTGCCAATGCCTTCTTCTCCATTCCTTTGGCAGCAGAGTGCAGGGCCCAGTTTGCCTTCACCTGGAAGGGCATACAGTACACCTGGAACCGACTGCCCCAGGGGTGGAAACACAGCCCCACCATCTGCCATGGACTGATCCAGACTGCACTGGAAAAAGGTGAGGCTCCTGAACATTTACAGTACATTGATGACATCATTGTATGGGGGAACACAGCAGGGGAAGTCTTTGAGAAAGGAGAAAAGATCATCCAGATTCTGCTGAAAGCTGGTTTTGCCATTAAGCGAAGTAAAGTGAAGGGACCGGCCCAAGAAATCCAGTTCCTGGGAGTAAAGTGGCAAGATGGACGGCGGCAGATTCCCACTGAGGTCATCAATAAGATCATCGCCATGTCCCCACCGACCAGCAAGAAGGAGACACAAGCTTTCCTAGGCGCCATAGGTTTCTGGAGGATGCACATTCCTGAGTACAGCCAGATTGTGAGCCCTCTCTACCTGGTCACCCGCAAGAAGAACGATTTCCACTGGGGCCCTGAACAGCAGCAAGCCTTTGCCCAGATCAAGCAGGAGATCGCTCATGCGGTAGCCCTTGGCCCAGTGAGGACGGGACCAGAGGTGAAGAACGTGCTCTACTCAGCAGCCGGGAACAATGGCCTGTCTTGGAGTCTTTGGCAGAAGGTGCCTGGGGAGACTCGGGGCCGACCACTGGGATTCTGGAGCCGAAGCTACAGAGGATCTGAAGCCAACTACACTCCCACAGAGAAGGAAATCTTAGCCGCCTATGAAGGACTTCAAGCTGCCTCAGAAGTAATTGGCACTGAAACGCAGCTGCTTTTGGCACCTCGACTACCAGTGCTGGGATGGATGTTCAAGGGAAAGGTTCCTTCCACGCATCATGCCACTGACACCACATGGAGCAAATGGATTGCCCTCATCACACAGCGCGCCCCGTATTGGAAACCCGAATCGCCCTGGGATTCTAGAAATTATAACTAACTGGCCTGAAGGTGAGACTTTTGGACTATCTTTTGAAGAAGAGGAAGAACAAGTGACACGTGCCGAGGAAGCCCCACCGTATAACGAGCTACCGGAGACTGAAAGACAATATGCCCTTTTCACTGACGGTTCCTGTCGAATTGTAGGCGCTAACCGGAAATGGAAGGCTGCAGTATGGAGCCCCACACGACGAGTTGCACAAGCTACTGAAGGACAAGGTGGATCAAGTCAAATTGCAGAACTTAAAGCCATCCAGCTAGCTTTAGATATTGCCGAACGAGAGAAGTGGCCAAGACTCTATCTCTACACCGACTCGTGGATGGTAGCTAATGCTCTGTGGGGATGGCTGAACCGCTGGAAAAAGGCCAATTGGCAGCGCAGAGGGAAACCCATCTGGGCTGCTGAGATTTGGCAAGACATCGCCGCCCGAGTAGAGAAGCTGACCGTTAAGGTTCGACACGTGGACGCACATGTGTCCAAGAGTCAGGCTAATGAAGAGCATCACAACAACGAGCAGGTGGACAAAGCCGCCAAGGTGAAAGTATCACAGGTGGATCTAGACTGGCAACACAAGGGAGAAGTATTCTTAGCCCGTTGGGCCCATGATGCGTCTGGTCATCAGGGGAGAGATGCAACATACCGATGGGCCCGTGACCGAGGGGTAGACCTTACTATGGACAACATCTCACAGGTCATCCACAACTGTGAGACCTGCGCTGCAATCAAACAGGCCAAGCGGGTAAAGCCTCTGTGGTACGGTGGACGATGGTTGAAGTACAGGTATGGGGAGGCCTGGCAGATTGACTACATCACCCTTCCCCAAACCCGCCAAGGCAAGCGCTATGTGCTAACTATGGTGGAAGCCACCACTGGATGGTTAGAGACCTACCCTGTACCTCATGCTACTGCTCGGAATACTATCTTAGGCCTTGAAAAGCAGGTCTTGTGGAGACATGGCACTCCTGAGAGAATCGAGTCAGACAATGGGACCCATTTCAAAAACGGCCTTATAAACACCTGGGCTAGAGAACATGGCATTGAATGGATATATCACATCCCTTATCATGCACCAGCTGCCGGGAAAGTTGAACGGTGCAATGGGTTACTTAAGACTACCCTGAAGGCGCTCGGTGGGGGGACTTTCAAAAATTGGGAACTGAACTTAGCAAAGGCCACCTGGATGGTCAACACTCGAGGGTCAATCAATCGAGCTGGTCCTGCCCAGTCTGAACCCTTGCACACAGTGGATGGAGATAAAGTCCCTGTGGTACACATGAAAGGCATCTTAGGAAAAACTGTTTGGATTAATCCCACATCAAGCAAAGGCAGACCCATCCGTGGGATTGTTTTTGCTCAAGGACCTGGTTCCACTTGGTGGGTAATGCAGAAAGATGGGGAAACCCGTTGTGTACCACAGGGAGACCTAATTTTAAGTGAGAACTGAGTGTAGGGTTTCATTCTGTATATGTGTATATTTATCTATCTAGCTGTAAGAATGTATTAATTTAGGTATAATGTAGATGGTCATAGAATAAGGGGTGGATTATGTCCTAGGTTACAATGTAAAATGTGCCCAAAGTATGTATTCTATCACCATCTACATGAAATGTTGTTGTGCACCACTGTTTCCCGTGCCCCCTCCCTCCAGACTATCTTCTGTTAATGGCCCATCAATACCGTCCTGCATGACTCATAGATAACTCTCCCCAGGAGCTATCTCTGTTTGATAGGCAATCAAGGACCCATTGCAAAACTGATAAAATGATATCAGTCCATTGTGAGATGCTCCGCCCAGGGGGAGGAGCCAAGCATTCCCACCTGGACATAACCTGGGATTTGGGACAGCACAGGCAGCCTTACCCACTGGACTCCCAGAGGACAAGAGCTACCAGACTTTTCTGCAAGAACACTGCTTCAACAAGACCACTTCATCTGGACTGCCACCACCACGGTTTCAGGTTGTATTCTGACTCTGTCAGTGATCTTTTGTACCATTGCATGTGTTTTATTTTATTTTACTTTTTTTTCCTCTCCTATTAAATTGTTTTTTCTGACTTGGAGTCTCTCGCTGGTTTTGCCTTCAAGCCAGCACACCCTCCCTTAAGGATAACAGCCAGGTTGGATTTTTAACTTCCCACGAGGTTTGTTCTCCCTCCCCTTCCCAGCCCATGGGTCCCCATGCGAGCCAGCCTCCCTGATAGTGCTGGGCTTTGCCTGGTGACTTCCTGCCTTCCCTGGCTTCCCATCGGACACAAAGCCTTCCCTCATTGTCCAGGATGTTGTCTTCTATTTTTACTCAAATCCCTTTAACATTTTGACATTTTTAAGGCAGCAGCCTGGAGGAAATAGATTATCCCGTCGGTGGCTCTACATGGCTCCAGTCCTTGGTTAAGAAGATAAAACTTCTTCTCAGGGTTCATCACATTCCTGAACTGTCCGTGACTCTTAAGTCACAGAAAAGGGAATTAAATGCCCGTGAGCTTTTGTTCTATAAAATTTTATGATTAGTCACCATATCCTTCATGTGGATGGGTAACAACAAGTAAGGAACCTCTCTCATTTTAATACAGACAGCCTGGGAGACAACTGCAGCCTTTTATCTCAGCTCCTCAGATGTCTCTTTGCTTCCTCAAGTCCCATTTGAGTCTGGAAGCTGTTCAGCTGTCCTGACACTGTGTGGGGACATGAAAAGTGGGGCAAAATTATGTGCTGAGGGTCTTCCACAAACTGCAGTCACCAATGCGGGGACCACTGCTGCTATTTTGTCACAGAGTCACAGAAAGGTTTGGGCTGGAAAGGACATTAAAGATCAACTCATTCCACCCCCTGCCATGGGAAGGGACACCTTCCACTATCCCAGGTCACTCCAAGCCCCATCCAACTTGGCCTGGAACACTTCCAGGGTTGGATCATTCACGGTTTCTCCAGGGAATTTGTTCCATCATTGTCCTCACTCGTGCAGAATTGGGGTTTGATATTTCCTTCTTTTAGTTCTGTAACTGCAGGGGCAAATCCTGCTTTTAATTTTGGCCTGTATTTTTTGCCAAACAAACTTGCTGTAGGGTCTCACTTCTCCTTTGTTTCCAGCACCTGGAGATGTGCAGAACAACCACCGCCTTAGGATTATTTTGAAGCAACAAGAGAAACTCCAGAGCGGCTCCAGGGAGAACGCTCCCACGTTCCTGAGATTCCTCTTCCAACGCTCTCAGACAGACTCGCAGTTTTATTTGCAAAAACTGGGAATGTTTCCAAATCCCAGCCTCTAAAGCCTTTCACAAAAAAATAAAAAAAAAATATAACAAACCAACAGAGGAAAGCCACGCTTTCCCCCGGTGTGGAGCAGGAGACCCTTGCAAGCAGCAAAGCCCCTGCAGACGTGCCCCTGTGAAGGGCAGCATGCTGTGAGTGTTCACCACTGATCTGATGCTTCCCAGGAAACATGCAGGGCCCGGGATTTCAATTTGCAAGCACACCTCTGGGTTGTGTCTCCAAGGATAACATACTCTTCATCCGCAGGAAAAATTCACGTCGGAAATAAACGAGGTTTGCTGGGAGCCCTGACAGAGCAGGGTCCCTTGGCAGAGGTCTTGAACACAATTCTTCTTGTGTTGGTGCCCCCAGTGTGGAACAGCTGCTGAATCCCATGCACCTGGATGACAGACTCTTGGATTTGCCCCCATTTTCCCAGCAGGTTTAAAAAATAAGATAGAAAAAGAGGGTGTTTCTGCTTGTCAAGGGTAGGACACAGGTAACTCCTCACACCTGCAGCCAAGCCAGCTGGGCAAGCACAGGTGTGATGCCAACACTTGGACTGGTGTGAGCAGCAGTGGAGAAACCCCTTTTAGAGGTGTAAATTTGGTGGGCTCAGGGTTTTGTGGCAGAGATTTGACTTTTTGCTCTTTATTTTCCCATTGGAGCTCACAAAAATCATTGACCTTGAGTGTGCAGTTTCCCTTCTCTCCCAGATCTCCTCTCCGTCTTGGTCAGCTGCTGCCAGTGACACCAGCAGAAGAAGTGGAAAAAAAGCTGGAACAATACATATTACATTGTTTTAACCTCATTTTGCACACCCTGAGCGCTCATTCTGCTGGCCAGGGAGACAAATGAGCTCTGCCTTTTCAGATCAGATCTCCAGCCTTGCCGCAGCCTTTCCTGGAGCTGCAAACTCTCAGAGCCAGGGGTGACAGCTCCCCACCCAAAGGCAGGCAGATGGGTGGCACCGATGGACAACCTGCTTTTCAAGGACAGGCTGATCACAGAGCAGCTGAGACAGGGCCAGAGGCACCTGGGTCTGTCCGCTGAGCTGAGCAGCCTCACCACTAAAAGCAATTAGCGTTCGTGCAGAGAGGTCTGACAGACCCTGCTTTGGAAAAGCTGAAGTGTTGACACTTCCCAGCAAGGTGCATCTCGTGTTCCTGGCAAAGAGGGATCTACTCTGTTCGACTTTCAGGGTTTTCCTGCTGCATCTTCCCGTTGCTCTGACTCAGGAGCAGCCCGGTGCTGATGTCCATGCTCAGATCTGCAATTACAGAATAATGGAATGGTTTGGGTTGGAAGAGACCTTAAGGATCATCCAGTTCCACCCCTCATTCCTGGAGACTGTACTTGTGCCCCGCAGCTATCGGGCTGCACAAATATGTGGAGTGCTGCCGACAGCTCACCGAGGGAAGTCTGGAAAACGGAATCTGCAAAGAAATAATTCTGCTTGTAGCTCCTATTTTATGTATTTCTGTTTCCTTCTTCTCCCCGTGCTTCCCCCTCTCCCCCCCACAATTCCATTTACATCTAAATGGGGTCTTTGTTTCTTCTGAGTTAATATTTAGTCACTGGTTCCCGTTCAAGGCTCCTAGCTCAATTTCTCAGAGCAGAGACATTCCCAGGGGAGAGCAGGGTCCGAGCAGGACGTGGATCCGGTGCCACGCAGCTCCTCCAGGTATTCACAAACCACACTGGAAATGGCTTTTGCATATGGCTTTGTAGCTGAGTGATGCAATCTTGTTTATTACCAGCACACAGACATAAATAGCACATCCTATATCACAGAATCATTTAGGTTGGAAAAGACCTCTGAAACCATCGAGTCCAACCTGTGACTGTCACCACCTTGTCACCCAGACCACGTCCAGTAGTTCCTTGCACATCTCCAGGGATGGGGACTCCACAACCTCCCCAGGCACTCCATTCCAGTGCTTAACAACCCTTTCCATGAGGAAATTCCTTCAGATTTGATAGAACAGAAACCCAGGATCAAGCCCATTTTAGAGGTGTTTTATCTGATGTCACCATCAGGCTGAACAGTTCACACAACTTGAGTTAAAGAGACACTTCCCAAACACCCTGCTCAAACAAGGATGAGTTTTCAGCTAATCTTTTTAGATCCTCCTAGAGACTTGCGTCAGCTCCAGGAACAGACAAGGGAAACTGTCCATTAAGGGACTGATTTCCACTGGGGTATCAGCTCCTCTTTGTTCAGCTCCTGTCAGACCAGCCGACAGTGCTTTGCTGATTTACAGGACTCCAGCTCTCCTCATCATCACTTTTTCTTGCCTTTTGCACTGAAGCTACAAGAATGTATAATTTGCTTCTAGGCTTGTCTATATGCAGTAGTATTATGGTCTTATCTGCCTGCTGAGCTACACCAGCTGGAACCCAAATCTTGTCATTATTTCGATATAAGAGCCTGTTACATCATATCCTCTAAACTGGATTTAATTTCTGTTTGTAAATAAGCAGACACTTTAAGCAGGCAAAAAAAAAAAAAAAAAAAAAAAAGATATTTATAGGCTTAAGTAAAGCATCTGCTTAGACTGACACTGAAGTAAATACAGGTGGGGTTACAACCTATAAACACAGCAGTTTTTCTAACCAGGGACTGTAAGGTGACACCTCAGACTGATTCCATCCAACCTAATTCACACAGCTGCACAGACTTTCAGGGGTTGTTTTGTTTGCTCCAAGCATTTCCTGCTTTTCCTCAAGTCAGCAGGGAAGGGGATTTGGCTGTACAGCAGGATCCGACTTCCCGTGGAGCAGCAATGGTTGAAATTCCAGGGATGCAGAGTTGGGTGCAGCTCTCAGGTGAAGACAAGAAGGTATCAGTCATCATCTGACTGCCTTGCCTGCATGGCTTGGCAGAATTGTCTGCACCCTATGCCAAGAATTGCCAATGAAATAGAAATACTCGAGAGGTTATGCAGAAAAATAGATTCATCTTTGGTATGAGAGCACCAAGAGTTGCCCATGCCACAGATGGTCCAAAATCAGCTCACACAGCACCAGGATGGAGGTGGGCTTCATTGTGATGAGGAGAAAAGCAGGGGAGAGCTTGAGGGGAGAAAGGGAGGGGAAGACACGCACAAGGAGGGTTTGTGAAGATTTACAGTATGAAGTGGGCTGGGCTGGGAGGGACCTTTGAAGATCAACCAGCTCCAACCAGTCCAATCCCATCCCTTGAGGGACACCACTGGGTGCTCTCCATTGGGACACTGAGGCAGTACACTTTGGACATCATGATCAGGGGGATTCCTTCTCTTAGGGAATGGCTGAACTTGTGCTTGTACCATGTGCTCAAAGAGGAGCACATGGTCAGAGCTCTCTTGTTTAAATTGATGCAAGAGGGTTTTCCAGGCATGTTCTTCACTGGCATCCAGCCCATTCCCAGCCACCCCAGAGGCACAGACCCTCACCAGGCACTGCTTCCCTCTGTGGGCCCCCTCTCTGATGGCCAATGCCAGCAGAGCAATGCTCTCTTCTCCCTCTTTTCAGCGTGGCTACATTTCCTTGGCACATCAGCATTTTCCAAAGTGAAATACCAGAAAAACCCATTCCCACAGCCCCTGTCTGTGAGGAGATTTAGGATACACCACAATGAGATGCACCCGTGTCCATCAGCTGAGCCCCGCTGTGCACACACACAGCCTTAGAGATCCATGTATTTAATTCTGACCAGAAAAAAAGCTGAATTCGAGATTTAAGAACATGGGGCTGGCACTTTGCTCCAAACCCCTCCTGCCTCCTCAGCTGTTGACCGCAGCAGGATTCCACACCCAGGCTCAGTGTAATTATTCTGCTTTCTGTCTTGAAGCCACAAGAGATGGAGTTACATAACAATACTGCTTAAGCACTTGCAAAATGCACCATCTGATTAATCTCAGCAATGTGCCGGCTCCAGGATCTAAAAAGACAGCCATGTGCATTTTAACCAAGTCAAAGCCCAAAGCTTTTCATTTCATCCTAATGGATGGCAAAGGTCATTCTCCATTTGATGGATGATGATAGCACTGCTGCATTTGTCTTCTGGCTGGCAGGGCTGGGTCCCTCTGAAGTTGGTGTTAATGAGATTCCTCCTACCACCACAGGCACGAAATTCTCCAGTGAGGCATTGGCACTGGATTTATCGTGGAGGTGCCCATTCTGCATCCACACAACAGGATAAATGCAACTTCCCATCATGCTGATGAGGTGCCCATGGCAGCTGCGCCCTGATGGAACGGTGTTTTCCATGGCATCAATCCCAGGTAGTGGCAACTGACTCTGCACCTAGACACATTCCTTCTCCTCATGACTCAGTCCAGCAACATTTTTCAGGAGAAACAGGCACCAGCAAAGAATTAAAGTGCAGATTCTACGTTTTCCCCTTGGGAAAATAAAGCTATCAGCTGGAATCCTGAAGGGGTGATATTTATTTCACTTCCAGAACCACTTAGCAGCATCCAGAAGCCACGGAGTTCCCAAGCTGGACCATGAATTATCAGAGATATGCTCATGTGCTTAATAGTGCTCTTGTGTCTCGCACGGTGAGAGGTGGATGAATTAAAGCCCCAGGAGATGTAGAGCCTCCCTTCCAGGAGCTGTGGTAGGCAAATGGGTCTGGACAGCAGCACAGAACATGAGAACCTTCTGCAGAGGAGAAGGATGTGGTGAGAAGCTCAGGAGCAGACATGTGTACTGTAAAATCCTCAGAAGAGCAAGTGCTGTGTGACAGCCTTCCTCCATCTCCTCCTGGTGCTAAAGGAGCCCAGCAGACCATCAGGGAGGCAGTGGAAGGAAAAGCCCAGGAGATGAAATCTGGAGAATCAGCTGCTGAGCTGGGTGTGACTACCTGGATCCCTTATCCCAACAGCTCATCCCAGCACTGTGGGCTTTGATGGTGGCTCCAACAAGGAGACAGACCTTCCCAAAGACATTCCATGTCTTCACAAGATCACAGAATGGTTTGGATTGGGAGGGAATTTAAAGCCTATCTCATTCCAGTCCCCTGCCCTTGGCAGGGACACCTCCCACTATCCCAGGTTGCTCCAAGCCCTGTCCAGCCTGGCCTTGGACACTTCCAGGGATGGGGCAAGAACAGATCCCCGATATCCCGGGCACTCACATGTACATGTACATAACTTTCTTGGAGGTGGAGATGTCCACCTGTAGTTTGCCTCTGGAGGCCCCTATGTTTTCCATCTACCTCCTTCTGCAAAGGCAGGAAGGTCCAGAGTGCTGATGAGGGACTTGAAGTGATTTGGAATGCTTCAAAGACAGGGGTTTGTCCTTAAATTACACGGCCCATTAACAAGCCTAAATTAAAACAACACTATTAGCAGGAGATCTGAGGGAGAAGGTGGCTCCAATTTTCATACAAATGACACATAACTAAATACCAGAAATTTAATATCCCAATAATAGCCCTTGAAATCCAGTCTTACCAACTGCAGGTATTAAAGTCCACACCAAGGCCCCCAAAATCTTAAGACTGACACTGGAAAGATCAGCAAATCACAAAAAACATTCAACTTTTTTTTTTTTTTTCTTTTTAATTTGCCATTGGTGTTTTGAGATTTCACCTTTTGAAACTGCTCAGTACCTATGAGAAATTAATAATACAATTAAATACCCGGTGCAGGACTATTTTGCAGGTAGTGGAGGAATTGAATTAGCTCAGGTGCCCAAAAGGCTTCTCTAACGTACAGAATCATAGAATCATGGAATATCCTGAGTTGGAAAGGACCCACAAGGATCACCAAGTCCAGCTCCTGGCCCTGCACAGGATAACCCCAAAAATCTCATCATGTATCTGAGAGGTGCCCAAACACTTCTGGAACTCTGACAGGCTTCACGCCACCACCTCTGGAGAGCCTGTTCTAGTTCTCAGCCATGCTCTGGATGAAAAATCTTGTCCTAATTTCCAACCTAAACCTCCCCTGACCCAGGCCTTGCGCTGCCTTGAATGATCACACACTTCTGCCAAACCCCACGGCTTCAAAAGCCTGAAGCATCCCTGGGCTGTTTGATGGGCTGAGCATCAAACAACCCCCTCGGTCCCAAAATCAAAGGTCAGCGACTGTGCTCAGGGCTGACACATGATGAGCCCTGCTGAACACCAGGCCCTTCACGTGCTGGGCAGCAGACAAGCCCCCACAATGGTCCCTTTCATCCTGACCTCCCAAACCCCACCTCATTTTGGGCCACCGCAGAGCCCTCCCCGTCCGCGTGACTCTGCCGCCTGCCTTTGCCTCGGGACAGGCAGAGAAATCACTAGAGTGAAGTTTAAAGAGCTGCCAGCACCCAAAATTCCTGCTTATTAGACATAATCATAATCCTATAATGACAATATAGAACATTATAATTTGCAAGAGAGGGGAAATCTTGACATAAATTGCTCGCCTCTGATTCACCGACCTGAGTGCAATTATGGCACACTGGTTGTGGGGAAGAGATTCTTTATCACAGAATCCCAGAATATTCTCAGCTGGAAGGGACTCACAAGGATCAGCAAGTCCAGCTCCTGGCATGGGACAACCCTAAAAATCACACCATGCAATTTGTAAGCCTGAAAAGGAGAGAGCTTGGTATGACACTCCCCTCTCCCACAGCGAAGGACTTATTTATGGAAATTTCAGCACACACCAGACTCAGCCCATCATGCTTGAGGTCATTATTTGCACCCCAAAAGGTAAAAAACATCCCACTCACGGGCCAGAACTCACCTCTCCAAGCCATTGTACAAATAAATGGAGCCAGAAACGTGGCACCTGGGGTCGTGGGTGAGTGGTGGGGCAGTGCTGGGCGAACAATTGCCTGGATGACCTTAAGGGTCTTTTCCAACCTGAAGGATTCTGTGTTCCTCTGCAATCACCCTGTCCTGAGAAGCACTGAGAAAAGCGAGGGGCCAATTTTGAGCCAGAAAGGCACCTTTCGGTCCTCACTCTGTCTGAATTTCTGCTGCCTTGGGGTTGCTCCAGGGCCAGACACCCCACTCCAGGCACAGCCCCAGCACCACAAGGATCAGCTGGGCAGAAGCTCCCTCCAGGTGCTGCAATGCAGCGGCAAAACCTCCCGGAGCCACTGGAGCTTTTAAACCTTAAAACACAAATAAGATTTACTGGGGGTTGCTGCGGTTTGAGGAAGGCTGAGTTACGGGGCTCCCTCCCCACGGAATGTGGGTGCTGCTGTAGGAACTGAGCGCGTTTCCTCCCTGGAACCCCCAGCAGACACCTCCACATTTCACACCCCTGCACTTTCGCTCCATCCTGATCCCTCCTAATTCAACACTTAAAATAAGGAGCTGGGAGAGTCCCCAGGACACGTTAAAGGTTATCCCGGCTCCATTACTCATGGGAAGGCAGCGGGGCTGCTCCGTGAGCACGGACTGTGACTTTCCTCCACAACCGCTCGTTTTGCTGACTGCTCTCCCCAAACGATGCTCTGACAAGCACCAGAGAATCTTAATTTCCCCTGTGCGTGTGTGGGCGTGTACCTGCAAGGGGATACTCCCGCTTTTCCACCTGGATAGCAACATCCCCGGCGGTCTCCTCATGCCTCGCCTAGCCCTGGGGTCTGAGCCTCTTTCCAAAACTTCCCCCACATGCTGCACATCCCGTCCTTGCCCCAGCTCATTTCCTGCTCTTTATTAAAGGGAAAAAAAAAAAAAAAAAAAAAACAAAAAAAAACACCAGCTGTCAAGCATGTACAAAAATTGCCCCAGAGCCATGGAGGCTCTTATCAGAGCTAGAAAACCCCGGACACCCTGAAGGACGTGCCAGAGTTCTCTCCCTGCCATGGGCAGGCTCAGCCCTGCTCCCAGCACGGTCCAGGGGAGCCTTGGCTCTGCAGCCCAGTGGGGAAGGAAGGCTGCAGGCAGGAGTGTTGGGAGAAAGGTCATTTCTCGGTTTGGCTCCGAGTCAGAGCTGTATTTTCTGCCTTTTGACAGCGTTAGCCAGAACACCCAGCTGTCCAAAGTACCACTGGAGGAAGGAGCCCATAAAGTTGACCAGTTCTTTCTTGGTTCAGGGCATGGCCAGGGTGTGAAAACAGGCTCCTGAGGGCTGTTTATACACAAGCCTAACCTTTCAACCTTTATTACTTTATAGCAGCCATTCAAAAGCATCCCCCACCAATCAAACACCATGGATAACACCTCCTGGGAATGGCATGGCTGATGTAGAACTGGGAGAGGGCTGTAAAATAAATGTTTCTTGCCTTCCCCATGCAACAGAGCAAACTCCTCTCCCGGCAAAGCAGCCATTCCCTTTTTTTTTTTTTTTTCTTTTTTCCAGCCGTCTGTGTTATTTTTGTGTCGTGTTGCTGGATAAAAATACCCTTTGCCAGCATGAACAGAGTTATTTGGAGCACCCCTCTTTATCTTTGTTTGGGAAGAACACACGCCACCATCAGCTGCTTCCTTCCTCCGAAAAATCATCTTCTGCAAAGAAAAATAATTAAAAAATCATGGATCCTGTGCCTGCTCTGTGGCCTTGGAGAGATGATTGTGGCCATGAGGGGCTTTCCAGGCCTAAACTCTCCAACAAAGGCAACGAGGACACAAGTGCCTGTCACATGTAGGGTGTGGGGGAGACCTTCCAGTGTCCCCCCCTGGATGTCAAAGCTTGTGGCTTCTGAAGGGGATCCTGCAAGCACATTCCTGGCTGCAGGAAAAAAAAAAAAAAAAAAAAAAAAAAAAAAAATAAACACACACACACATATCACACACACATATATATATATGAGCCTGGACACCAAGATGAGCTCACCGGGAGGTTTTTGCTTGTGGAGCATCTCCATGACACCAAGAATGAGAAGCCAGTAATGACCATAAATAATTTGTGAGTGAAGCTGGAGTCACTGATGCAGCCAGCACAGCCCCAGACCCTCCTCTGCCCTCCCACAGCTGCCACTTCAGAGGAACAAAAAACATGGGAAGAGTCCTCACAGCCCCTCTCCATGGGGTGTCCAGGAAACCCAAAGTCCCTTCAGGATCCTGAACAAAACCAGTTCGATGGTGCCAAAACCCCAGGATATTCATTAATAACTACAACTGTTGATAGTGTCCATGGAGCATCTCCCAAGCTTCACTCTCCCAGAAAGCATCCTATAACTTGTTAAGATGGGCAAAACTCTCTCCCTCAATCTTTAGCAAACTTTGATTATTTTCATTTACTGCAGGGCATTCTGAGACCTAAAAGAATTCTTGGGGAAATTGTAGCACCCTGTGCTCAGCAGCACCGTGCCCTCGTCACTGAATCGGGCCTTTCTTTTCTCCCTTTCTTTTCCCAGGCTAAAGTAATCAGGGAGTAAAAGTCTGGAATCCAACCACAAGGAGCGTGAAAATATTTGAACAAGCTGGTTTAAATCAAGGCTTTGACTTGCCTTTGTAATGGCCTCTTTGGTGAAGGCTTTAGCGTGCTGCTGCATTTTGGTGGAAAGCAGAGGATGGATGAGCTCCACCTGCTCTCAGGGAGAGCAAATGAGCAGAAGCATGGCCTGTTGTCTCCAATATTTCAGAGAGAGAAAGGAATTTCTTTAATCCTGTATGGTTTTTTGGTTTGTTTTTCTTTTGTAGTTAACCTGAGCAGGGTGGTTTTGATCCAGCCTACGATCAGCCGGCTTCACACTGCTCATCCCTCTCCGTCCTGCAGCTCCCACTGAACGTGGGACAGTGTGGAAGAAACCCAGAGCACTAGAGGTGACACTGACTGACCTTCCCAGTTGCTCCAATTTCTTCATTTTATGTCTTTTTTCCTGTCTCCATGTACCCAAAGGAACCATGTGCCTCTGTTTCCCACTGTCCTCCCTAGAAAACACATCAAAGCCCAGCCCTGCACTCAGCAAAGGCTGGAGCAGCCCAGTCTCCTGCTTTCCAAGGTAAATAATGACTTTGATTAGGAACTATGCCTAATTAACCACGTGGAGTTGATGACTCAGCTGACTGTCAAAAGCTTTTTTGCTCTGGTTTCCAGTTTGCACAGCTTGACCCAGCGTCTGCCCCCGTGTGCATCATTCCAGACCCCAAAGCTCGGGGAAATCCCAGTTACACCAAACCAGGCCCTTCAAGCTGGCCTCAGGCTGTGACATCTCTTTGAGTGAGCTTGGCAAAGCTCCTCCTGCAGGGGCCTGCCGGCCTCCTGAAAAGGAGATTATTTTTGTCCCCATTTGAATTTTGAAAAGCAAACAGGCTCTGTTGATTCAGACATCACACTTGGGCTCGGGGCGGTAAATCCTGCAAGGTTTGCTCTTTTCATCGGCTTGCTCGGCAAATCAATGGAAGGGCTCGAAAACGTATTGTCATCATAAACGAAGGAATTCATTAATGCCCCTTGTTTGCCTCCGTGTTTTAATGGAATACAGAGAAAATACATCCAGAGGGTGTTCGCTGAAGCCTGGGAGAAGGAGGTGATGGAGGTGAAGAGGTGGCAGACTTAGAGGCCTGGGATTTGCATCCCTCTTCCCGTGCAGATCCTGAGGGAACGAAATTCATCTTCTGGACGTGCCCTCCAACACTTCCACTCCCCAGGAGGCGTTTTGGGAGTGGAAGGATGTGTCTGGCTGAACTCTCACCTCTCAGAGAGCCCGTTATCTCACCTGGGGGAGAGATTTCATCTCGTTTAACGCCTCTGGACAAAACGTGAATATTGCATTGCTTTAAATATTCTGTGCACCCTTCACCAGCCGTGTTCCCTCTCCATGAATCACCAGGACCCAGCCAGAGCAGCTGTCCTGGAGCTTATATCTGCTCAGCAAATACGTTTTTTGGCACCAAAATGAGCATTTTCCCTGCAGCCCTTTTGAAGTGTAAAAGTGGAAGGATGCAAAGCATCAGCTCCACTGCCATCACACAGCTCCAGGAGCTGTAACCCATGACCCCATCCAGTCCCACAAGCCTCTGTCAGCACCAGGCAGGAGTCTGGGCATGCCAAGAGGTTCATGTGTCCCATTTCTAAAACAAACCCTCCTTCCAGGCATACTGGGGAGCAGGGTCAGATCCAGACACGATGTGGGATCCAGCTCTTGTGCCATGGCCCATGTCCCATGGATCCTCCTGGGACTTCAGGAGCAGGAACAATGGAAATCCATGGCATCTGCCCAACATCCAGTTACCTGCAACTATGTTTGGCTGGAAGGCATTGCAGATACCTTAATAGATTTTTAAATCTTTTCAAGTTTTCTCCCCACTTGCTCAGCAGCAGAAGTGACCAACCACAAGGTTATGCCCCTGGACTGGGGCAACCCTTAGAGTTACAAGCTGGGGGCTGAAGGGATTGAAAGCAGCTGTGCCCAGAAAGATTTGGGGTGCTGGTGGATGAAAGGCTGGACATCACCTGCCGATGTGCACTGCAGCCCAGAAAGTCAAAACGTGTCCTGGGCTGCATCCAAAGCAGCTCAGGCAGCAGGTGAGGGAGGGGATTTTCCCCCTCTATTTCATTCTCATGAGACCCCACCTGCAGTGCTGCATCCAGCTCTGGGATCCCCAGCACAGGGACAGGGACATGGACCTATTGGAGCCAGTCCAGAGGAGGCCATGAAGCTGCTCCAAGGGCTGGAGCCCCTCTGCTATGGAGCCAGGCTGACAGAGCTGGGGGTGCTCACCTGGAGGAGAAGGCTCCAGGGAGAGCTCAGAGCCCCTGGCAGGGCCTAAAGGGGCTCCAGGAGAGCTGGAGAGGGACTGGGGACAAGGGATGGAGGGACAGGACACAGGGAATGGCTTCCACTGCCAGAGGGCAGGGATGGATAGGAGATTGGGAAGGAATTCCTGGCTGTGAGGGTGGGGAGGACCTGGCAGAGAGAAACTGTGGCTTCCCTGTCCCTGGAAATGTTCCAGGCCAGGCTGGACAGAGCTTGGAACAATCTGGTCTAGGGGAAGGTATCTCTGTTCATCGCCATAATTTTGGAAGGAGGTGGCCTTTAACACAAACTCTTCCACAATTCTGTGACCCTTCTGCTGTGCCCGTGGTAAATCATCCTGGCACAGCCCCTGCAAGCTCACATGGGAATTAATCTGGCCCCAAACAGTGCCTGCCTCAAAAGGAGCCACCGCCAAAAACAAGCTCATTTGCACATATTTATCATCAGGGAAAAAAAAATAGCCACTCACTGATCCAGAACATTCATCTCTAAATATTTACAAAGCATTATTTATCCGAATAAAAGAGACATTTTTCACTCAACAGGCCAGGCATATGGTAGCAGCGTGCGGTAGGAGACGAATTGCGCTGAGTAATTCTGAACAGATTTAATGCCAGCAATAATTATTTTTAATCAGACAGAAAGTTCCCTGGGTGATAACTGAACATGCAGCATTTGAAAGCAATTCCGTCGACCTGCGTTGTTGGGTATTATTTGCTCAAATGTGCTTGTTGTGCCTTTTGGTACTTCAGTGCAACTTCCACCCGCCTTCCTATCTCCCTTGAGGAAAGGAGAGGAAAAAAAGGGAGGGGAAAAAAACCACAAACCCCAAGCCCTCTGTCATTTATTTCAAGCATGTCTTTTAATTACAGCGCTGCATTTAGATAGTGTACAAAATATTCCGGGCTGGATGCCTGTTTAACAGACTCCCCGGTTGCTGCTTGAAGCTGCTCAGCGGAACACAGTGTGAATCATCGTGAAATCTCTCACCTCAGTACCAGGGAAAATGGGGAACCAAATGTACTGATGGCAAACATTTATGAAAGAATGGCACAGGAGGAGGGATTTTGCCAGGCTTTGTTTTTTTGGGGGAGTTTTGATAGATGCTACAGGTGAAAACGCAGCAGGTTCCCGGCCCCAAATCTCTCCCTTCTGTGCTTCTGTTTTGTGTCATCCACCTCTCCTCATGCCAACTTGCTCAAAAACACCTTCCCCAGGGGTTTCTGTAACACTGGGAGAGCACAGCTGGAGAAGATACAGAAACCTTTGGCATCTCTTGCAGTCAAATCATAGGTTCATAGAATGGTTTGGGTTGAAAGGGACCTTAAAGCTCATCTCATTCCACCCCCTGCCATGGGCAGGGACACCTTTCACTGTCCCAGGTGGCTCCAAGCCCTATCCAACCTGGCCTGGAACACTTCCAGGGCTGGGGCATCATTTCTCTATAGCCTTGGGATTGTGACCCAGTGCCACATTTGGGACATCCCTCAATCCCCAGGAATGGGTATGGCCATATGCAGGTCCCTCACCCGTTATTTCCTTCTGGGAAGGTGAGGAACAATGGGAACAGGATGACAGGGACAGCCTGAGCTGGAAACACAATCCCTGCACCAGAGGAGGATAGAGCCAGAGGTGAGCAGGGCACACAAATGAGGCCAATGGCATATTAATGAGCAATAAGATCTACCTGGCAACAGCTCATCCATCTGCTGAATAAGCCCCTGTAACCAGCTTACCTGGGCTCTTCGTTATGCACTGGGAGGGAGCAGCAGCACCCAGACCCTCCCTGCCAGCTCTGGGATCAGGATTGATCCCATGCCACCACGAGAAGAACAAATCCCCACGCTCAGCCCTCAAAAGCAACAGCTCAGGAAAGATTAAGTTATGTTTCTGGCAGGGCTCAGGGTTTCCAAGTCCCCTGCAATTACAGCGACAATTACAGGGCTGCCAAAGGCTGCAGCTGGAGTCAGGGGAGCAGCGTGGGAGCTGCTGGGATTTGAGGGTTGGTTCCAGTAGCTTCCAGCATTAGGGAATGTCAGCTCGTGCTGAGGGGTGTAACCAACACCAGGACCTCATTGCCTAAACCTGCACAGCCTTTGGGGGGTAATCCTGGCCCTGAAAAACCCACAGTAAGAGGGTAAAGAGGAGAGAGGGATGAGGAAAAACAGTGAAGGGAGCAGGAGACATCTTTCATTTCTGGCCCAGAAGAATATGGGCTCAGAAGGAAAATACTTTGGATCTGATGGTCTCACAGATGCCCAGGGCATCAATCTCCTTATCTCAAAGGAAAGGCATCAGGAGAACCATGAACATCGACATCACCTGGGGGTATCTGACTGGAGATGTGTCTCAGCGCTTAAAGCCTCCTCCATGAGTGCTGAGGAGCTCAGAAAATCCTTTTCAGCCTCTCTTGGGGGATCCAGCAGAGACTCCATGAGGACAGCTCCACTCCATTAATCCCCGAGGCTGTCCCCACATCTGTCAGCCTATTTCCAACACAACAAAGGAGGTGATCACCAAATTCAGGAAGGCAGCTGATGGGGAGCAAGATTTTCATCTTCAGTTGCAGGAGTGGCAACAAAAATCACCTTGTTCAGCAAAATGCATCCCCTGCACCTGAAAATCGCCCTAACCTGCTTCTAAATGGGATGAATATCTCTGATTCTCCAACTGTTTGCATTCAGGAAAGACAAATGGGATTTTGCTTTCGTCCCTGGAGCCTCTGCGCTCGGCTGGGCTGGAACACACAGCCAGCACACACAGGTTTTTTTCAGCAAGGAGAGAGTTCAAGGGGAATCATCTTCAAGTGCTGTCATCAGGCTGAGAAGGTCTAGGGGTTGAGGCATAATAGCCAAGATTATTTTAGGCAGGAAAAATCCATCACTGATTCATCCCAAGTGCAGGAGGTAACCCTGGACTTGTTCTCCACCGTGGTTTGTGGCAGGCCTGGGTGCTGAGATGCCCCTGGGGAGAATTTTGGGAGATGCTGGGAAGAACTTCCCATGCAGCTTGAGCATTAGCACACCCAGGAGAGACTCACCTGTCCATCCAGCCCCAGCAGGGCCCTAGACATGAGCCCTGCCCAAAACCTCCACCAACACCGACCAGAACTTTCAGCCAAATCACATCCACTAAAGGTAGTTTTGCCATATTCCCAAGGAGATGAATTTTGGGATGATGTACCAGTGCTGGGCTCAGAGGTGAAATGACTGCTCCTTATTTCCAGCATCAAAGCCGTGCTCTCCCAGCATTCCCAGCAGTTCATTATCCCTCCCAGCCTCCTTGTCCTGTCATAATAAGGCAGGAGGCAGAAGTCAAAGGCACCATTCCAGGGAAAGCTCTCAGGAACTGTTCATCAAACTTGCCCTTTTCTAATGAGAGTCATCTCATTTACATGCTCATTTAATGCTACACTCCACATCTAACAGCACATTCCAGCCACCTCCTTCCTTTACCTAAAAACCCAATTACAAAAACCCCATTTCCCCTAAATCCTAATTAGGCCACTGTGACCCCACATAAGCTTCAGCAAACCCCTTTTGTGTCCAAACAGTACAGCCTCCCAAAGGCTTTATCCAAACACCCTCATCACGAGGTTAATTCCAGCCCAACGAATTAATAGTTCTGAGAGCTTCGTCTGATTAACAAAACTGAAATGCCTAAGGAAGAAAAAAACAGGGAAATCATTCCTGGGTCTGCTCCTGCTGCAGAACAAACACCCTTCTGCCCCAGGGGAGCCTCTCCCACCTCCCTGGCACGACCCTTTCCAAAATCTCAAGCGTGGCTGGCAGCCCACAAAGCTCCCTACGAGGGCCTATCCCAAAAAATTACCAAAAGCTTTATGATCCATCTGTCTGGAGGCTCTCAGGTCACAGGAAATGCTCAGATTAAAGGAGAAAAAAGTCCATTTTTGCCCATTTCTGGTCTGCTGCCAGAAGGTGCTAACGCAATATTGTGGTTCCCAGGATAGGAGCAATATGCAGCAGCTCAGAGTGGGTTTGTGCCCACACATCCTTGTCTCAGGCAGGGCTGAGCATCCCCCACCACGAGCATCTTGTGCTCACCAGCACAGGACCCTCACAAGCTCCTTTGTACCTACAGCCCCCATGCTGATCCTGATTTCCATCCAGCCCGGTGCAAGGAGGCATTTTCAGATATTCCTGTATTCATTTCAAATATTCCTGTATTCATTTCAAATATTCCTGTATTCATTTCAAATATTCCTTTTTTTTTTTTTTTTTCCTTACAAATAGCACGGGATAGGTGTGGAAAATACAAGTAAAGAATCCTGTAGTGCTATGAATAGTCCCTACTCCTATTACCACAGGCTCAGGGTCCCCAGGATGTTGTGGATGCAAGTCAGGGAGCTCCCAGTAATTCACCCCCAAAGGGATTTCCCAGCTCAGCCCCCACTCTGCTGCCAGCAGAGAACGGCCCTGTTAGATCTTCCATCAGTTTAATAAGCTCTGCCTCAAAATCAGTTCTGAGGTCTTTCACCCCCAACAATCCTATTAGCCCCAGGCACCCCAGGATCCCCCAGCCACGTGCTGATCCCCTCAGATTTATTCCTGCCTGCTTCAGAGCGGTTTGGTTTTCTGCTGACACAGCCCTTCCAGTTAAATCAGTTTGCTTCCCTCCCCGGTGTTTACATTCCCTCTGTATTTATAGACAGGCATCATGTCCCTCCCTCAACATCCTTGGCCAAACACAGATTATATTCTTCAGCCCCTTGCCTAAAATAGGCCCTTTTCCCCCCTGCCCTTCCCAACACCCCTGTGCTGCACCTGCTGCGATTTAAACTCACCCCTTTTGGGAGTAAACACCAGAACCCCGTGGCACATTCCCAAAGTCCTTAAATATTTCCTCATCTTTATTTTGCTTATTTTGCTTTAGGGTCCCATTTTCCCTTTTTTCCCAGCAGCATCCCATATCAATGGCACAAGGGGAATGCACCAAGGTCTTTGTTCTCCTTTTAATTTCCACTCACGAGCCCTCAGTTTAGCAGGAAATCTGCTTCATCTCCCAGATTCTTGAGCCCACCCTTTGCAATATGGCATTTGCCCTGTTTTACATCACCCCTAATCCACCCCCTTCCTTTCACAGCCCTTCCCCAGGCCTCAATAGCAACACTGACCCTCAGACTCCCCCTGCAACCTCCTGCCAGCACACGGTCAGTGCTCTAGGGAAGGCAGGCAGACTCCAGGCGCTGCATTTGCCTTGCCTAGAAACTCTGCTCCCTTTCAAATAAAGAAATCTGGTGACAGCAGATTGGCCTGGCACCATCTATGGCAAAACCCCATTTTCTAGTACCTTCTGGAAGCCAGCAGGGAAAAAAAAAAAAAACAAGGGGGAGCATCCTCATAGCAAGTTCTGGTGTCGGGGATTTCATTTTCATAGAGCTCATTAACTCCCCCAGCAGCAAGCTCGCTGCCCACACTTCATAATTCCAATTATTCCCTCCAACCCCTTTCATCCCACGGCCTCCCAAACCTTGCAAGCTCAAGAAAATGAAATCATCTCAATGACTAGCTCTTTTTATCCCCCTATTTCAAGTCTTTTCTGTTCTCCAGTCAGATGATACCACCTCTGACTTCTCTGTCCACAAAAGGCTACCTTAAGTATTTGATGTAAATGCTGCAGGGAGAAAAACTCCCTCCATTTGGGGTTATTATCTCACCAGAATGCCATGTATTATCCAGCAATCTCCAGCCAAGCAGGGGGTCTTGCTGTATCTCTGCATTATCTTGTTTGGAGCACACGGATTGCTCACTGCGTGGTTCTCACCGCAAAGAATACACAAAAAAATAGATTTAATAGAAAGCATCCACTTAGGCTGCTGATATTATCCTGGTGAGAAAAAAAAAAAAAATAAAAAAGGAAAAAGAAAGGAGCGAATGCTAATGGCCCAGGATTCAGCCTAAATACACAGAATGTCCCAAAGTCTGGCTGTGCAACGCTTGGCGCCTGTAATTCTCCACGTGGCTCTGCACAGGGGTGTGTATCAGAAAGGGATGCTGAGATTCTGAGAAAAAGGCAGGGTTCAAACATCAGAGCTGTCTGAATGCACCAGGGGATGGTGCCTCTCACTGCATTTCCTCCTGGAGCTCAGGACCCAATGGAGGTGATCACAGGGCTGGAGCCCCTCTGCTCTGGAGACAGACTGGGAGAGCTGGGGCTGTTCAACCTGGAGAAGGTTCCAGAGTGGCTTCAGAGCCACTTCCAATGCCTAAAGGGGCTCCAAGAGAGCTGGAGAGGGACTTTGGACAAGGGATAGAGTCACAGGATAATGGGGAGCTGCTTTAAGCTCAAGGAGAGCAGGTCTAGTTGGGATATTAGGAAAAAAATCTTTCCTGTGCGGGTGGGGAGGCCCTGGCAGTGGGTGCCCAGAGAAGCTGTGGCTGCCCCATCCCTGGAAGTGTTCCAGGCCAGGCTGGATGGAGCTTGGAGCACCCTGGGGTAGTGGAAGGTGTCTCTGCCCTGGCAGGGGGTGGAACTGGATGAGCTTTAAGAGATCCCTTCCAACCCAAACCGTTCTGTGATTCTGTGAATCCAAGTGTCTCAGTATCTCAGTGCTTCCAGCATGTTTAGGATTGGAAAGTCCCACGTTTTCAGGTGAAGGGGTAGAGGAGAAACAAGGATAACCAGGGCTGGTGAGCTGAGACACGCCAGCATCAGCCTCATCCCAGCAATTGAAAACCTGCCTCCATGTTTTCCACCGCTATGGACAAGGACGAGTCCTGCTGATTGGAGCAGCATGGAGCCACTTGAGACAGAAATCACAGCTCCCTGCTGGAGGGGCATCAGGCCATGGGCATAGCTCCCTGGATTTTGTGTTTCTCAAGGGAAGAGACCCCACCAGGAGCTCTGGTCTCTGGCAGAGCACACCTCAGGGACTTCACGGGTATTTCATAACTACATCAGCGTGAGTCCTTTATAGACTTAAAGAGATAAGACATTTTTCATGGCCATGGTAATCAATTCTTCTGCTCAATTAGCCTTGCAGATCTAAGAAAATATGAATCTTTTTTCTAAGGAAAAAAAGAAAACCAGTGTTTGTACAGCAAGGCTGCAGTAGAGGAGGCTCAACAGCAGCAGCAGCAGCGTGATGGGCACCAGCACTTTGTCCTCCAGAGACTGGCAAGGTCCAGGTGCCAAGGAGGGCAATAAGGTGGGAGCAGGGGCAGATGGAGCCAAGACCTGGCCCTGAGGCTGAGGAGGTGTTCAGATTATCCATGGAGGCAGGAGAGGAGCTTACAGACCCTGTGCCTGTCCCCAGCCTGAGCTTCACCCGTCATTTGCCTTTGCTGGAGGGAACAACTTGGAAAAATCCATGTCCCTGTCCTCTGAGACCACAGCTGGGGATAGAGCTGGGGCTGCAGCTCTGCCTTCTGTGGGCTCAGTGCCAAGGGAAAGAGGGAAAGGGATTTAACCTGCCAAGTATGAGCTGCCAGGGAGAATTTCAAATACAAAATAAATGCAGAAAAGTGCTTCTATTCCCTGCCTTGATCACTTCCTTGAGCTGGCTGGACTTTGTAAGTCTGTGTCCATGCTCCTGGACAAGAGCTTGGGCCAGCGTGGTGTCCCCAGGAGCGAGCAGCACAGCCAAGGTCTCAGAGCCCACTGTCCCCACCACATCCCCAGTGTCATGGGTCACACTGCAACCTCAGCCACCAGCCCCAAACGCAGCATCTTCTGATGGCTGCAACTCAGAGCCAAAAAGAAATAATGACAGCACAGAGAGCTCACCCCGCAGCCCAGAGCACAGCACCCATCACAGTCCCCTTGGCTTGGCAGAGAAATAACAGGGAAATCACTGGGGGTGGGGGGTGTCTGCCTGCTCCCAAACTTTTTACACCTTCCCCAGAAACATCTGGCTGTGGCCAGTACCAGTGCAAGGTGCTGGAGGAGACAGACTGGGGTCTGACCTGATCTGATCCCCGCGGATGAGTGCGCTCTGATTTCATTAGTCACAGATGATTCCTCACTGCTTTCCCCCTCTCCCCATCTCCAAGAACAGCTCTCTGGAAGGACAAAACCTGACATGCTGGGTGTTCCTGCGGGAGCAGAGCATCTGTCCTGCCCCCTGGATTCCCTGCACAGGGGAGCTGCACAGGGGTCAGGGATTAGTCAAGGCCTGGCTCTGCAGGCGTCAGGCAGCCCGGGGGTTTCTATCCCTACCCCACAGCCCGGCTTTGTGCTCTCCTGATGCCCTACATCAGCTCAGATCAGTGTTTCCCCTGGATCAAGGATATTTTACAGTCTGCTCCGCAGCTTCCTCTCCTCTGTGCCAACCTGGAGAGGTGCTGGCAACCCAAATCCTTCCTCTGTAGGATATTTTGGTTCCCCTCTATGCGTTAGTGACTTTACCATTTGCACGCTCTGGTCACAGTTTGGGAGGGGAGACAGAGGGGCCGAGTGCTGCTGGGCTGACTGGGCAGGCTGGAAAAAATCCCCATTGCTTTTGGGGCTGGAAAGCAGCAGCCCTCAGGTGCTCCATCCCCCCTGAGAGGTTTCATTCTGACATCAAGCAGAGACACTTTCAAGGCCTAAAGGGGCTCCAGGAGAGCTGGAGAGGGACTGGGGACAAGGGATGGAGAGACTGGATACAGGGAATGGCTTCCACTGCCAGAGGGCAGGGATGGATGGGAGATTGGGAAGGAATTGTTCCCTGTGAGGGTAGTGAGGCCCTGGCACAGGGTGCCCAGAGAAGCTGTGGCTGCCCCTGGATCCCTGGAAGTGTCCAAGGCCAGGCTGGACAGGGCTTGGAGCAACTTGGGATGGTGGAAGGTGTCCCTGCCCATGGCAGAGGGGTGGAACTGGATGAGCTTTAAGGTCTTCCTTAACCATTCCAGGATTCTATGATTCTATGAAAGCAGGAAGATTATTATCCCCACCAGCTCTTCCATTACCTGTAACCATTGCAGTTCCTCTAATTTTCCACTTCTGACTCAGGTTTGAACAGGTCATACCTCAGCCTCAGGAAATCCTGACATTGGCTGGATTCTGCAGCCAGTCACCTTTCATCAAATCTGACACCTCCTCAGCCCCCAAAATCCTGCCTGAAAAGCATTCAATGCCCTGCCTATGTCCCTCTCTCAGATAATTATCACCATCCCCGTGACTCCATAGCCAGGCCAGTGGGGCATCCCCATCCGTCTGTGCCACTGGCTGCAAAATCCAGCCTTGGATTAAATAATCCTGCATTTGGTTGGGAAATAATTGGTGCCACTCCGTTTGTGTGCTATTGCTTTTGGTAATGAAAGCCTCTGTTCCAACCCAATTAGCATGATACTCCAAAAAGGCAAAGGACAAAGCTACGATAGCTCAGGGATAAAAATAATCAGTGGATTTGGATTGAAGGGGGGGAAAAAAAAGGAGAAAAAAGTCCCACAGACATCATAACCTTATGGCAGACCTTGTCCCAGCTGTGTAATTCTGGACTGAGCAGAGAGAGGATTCACCAAGGACATGAGGATGCTGTCAAAAGGCTTTGCACCCCATGGCAGGGATATATCCCACGTCATTCCTGCTGGGATGTGCACCAGGAGTTGAAACCCCGACCGAGGGGAGACCTCCTTGCAGCCTTCAGCATCTTCTCCAGGGGAAGCAGAGGAGCAGCACCAGCTCTTCACTCTCACAAGTGACAGGACCTGAGGGAACAGCTGGAGCTGGGTCAGGGAAGGTTTAGGCTGGATGTTAGGAGAATATTCTCCATCCAGAGAGTGGCTGGGCACTGAACAGGAATGGCCACAGCCCTGAGGCTCCAGGAGCGTTTGGACACCGCTCCCAGGAATGCCCGGGGTGGGATTGCTGGGGCGTCCTTGCAGGAGCAGCGCTCTGATCCTTGTGGGTCCCTTCCAGCTCAGGATATTCTGTGATTCCACGAAATGCCTTCTCCAGGCTCCCTGCGCTGAGGCTATCCTGGGGGAGGGAATGCTGAGGGCTCAGCTCCCTCCTTTATCTGCAGTGGGGCCCGCGGCGTTGAACCCCGCGTGTGAGCGGCCTCGCGGCCCGGCTCTCACCCAGGGCTGCTAAACCTGCATTTCCAGCGGGTCATCGGGCTCTAATCCCACCGGCAACCCCGGCTGCCTTGCATAATGGGTTGCATTACATGTAATCCACGCACTAATACGCTCTGAGAGGGAGCCAGAGCCGATATTGGACTGATTTCCTCCAAAAAACCGCTCGGCCCGCTGCGGGCTGGGTTGTGCCTGAGGGACAGGCCTGAGGGACAGGCCTAAGGGGATTCCTCCGTAAAATAAACCGAACCTGGCGGGGTTCTAAGCAAAAACTGGCATCCCTTTCAATTACAGATAAATCAGTCTGTAATTAAAAGGTGTCAGCTAATGTTCAAGGCCAGGTGGGATGAGTTTTGGAGCAGCCTGGTCTGGTGGGAAGAGTCCCTGCCCATGGCAAGGGTGTTGGAACGAGATTGGCTTTAAATTCCCTTTCCAACCTGAACCATTGTAGGAGTCCATATAACAGTTATGGAATGTAAATGTATTTGGGATGCTAATATATGGCTACGCAGCACACAGGCCATGTAGAGCAGAGCATATATTACACGTAGGCAATATATATAGCACAAAAACAATATATAGCACATAATATATAGCAAATTTCTCTGGCTGCATGAAAGGATTTACACAGGGAAGGAGTTTGAAGGCTGGAGGGTGAGGGCAGACACTCCCTAGAGCAAACCCCAACCCACAGGTCCAAGAGGATTCAGAGCAGAAATCCTAGGGAAATTTTAAAAAAAAAAAAGGCAAAACAGCAAATATAGCTAAAACCCCGTCTGTGGCAAAATAAAACTGAGCGGATTTATGGATAGCATTTTAAATTAAAGGCTTTACATAATGCACGGGGTTTGTGTTTTATTAGACTTGCAGCCAGAAGCAGGAGAAAATCATGGCAAGAGGGAAGAAGGGGAGGACACAGCTCAAATTCCCAAAGCTGCCCACCTCCCATCCAGGCTGGCAATGTGAGGGACACCATCCCAGTGCGAAACAAGAGCAGGAGATTTAACTTGCTTTGAAAAACCTGTTCCAGCTGTGAAACTCCCTGTCCGTGCCTCGGGGGGCAAAGTGCTGCTCCCACCACACCTCCTCCACAGGCACAGCCTCTGCATCCAGCCCGGCTTTCCCGGGGCTGAAAGCAGTTCTGTGCCTTCATGGCAAAGGCATCTGTAGCCAAAGGAACCCAAACAAACTCTCTGATGATCCCAGTGGGTCATTAGCACTTTACAACATAAATCATCCCTGCCATCACCCACCCCCAGCTTTCCAATACTCCTGTGTCATCTTGATAAGATCAGCCGTGTTGGGGTTTTTGTTTTTGTTTTTTTTTCTGCTGATCCAGGACCAAGTGAAAACTTTGAGGCTAAAGAAAAAAAAAATTCCTAATTAAAGAGCTCGTTTGAAAATAACATCCCCCACGATTTTTATCGAGGGAATGTGTTTCATGTGGCGTTTCGCACACCATTAAAACTGAAGAATTTTTGACCAGCCAACAGTTTTGGTCGGGAGTATTGATGTTTTGCTTATATCTGTGTTTACTACTATGTGCCAGCTATTGCCATCTGGAAACAGCCTTTTACTACAGTGGATTTATCACACAGAGAAATAAGCTCAGTTGTCAAATTCTCTAATAAAGATGAGAGGCTCGGTACAGATCTAAAAGCAAAATGCTGTCCCATATTCCCTATTAGGCTGAATACTGTCAGGTTTCTCCTGTGTCTCTATTTGTGTTCCCTTCTCTCAGACATAATGAAAAAGAAACTGTGGCGCTAGAGAAGAAAAGCAAGCGTTGCTTAACCTGGAATGAAAAGTCATTTTTCTTTGCAAGGAAGCACACTTGGTAGTTCAAAGACATTAAAGACTGGGAAGGAATTCTTGGCTGTGAGGGTGCTGAGGCCCTGGCACAGGGTGCCCAGAGAAGCTGTGGCTGCCCCTGGATCCCTGGAAATGTTCAAGGCCGGGTTGGACAGGGCTCGGAACAACCTGGGATAGTGGAAGGGGTCCCTGCCCATGGAAAGCGGTTGGGACAAAATTATCTTTTAGGTCTCAGGTTAGAAAATGCCTAACCATAAACATATATTTAAGGAAAACCTGTTTAGTAAAGCTGAGATCACTGGGGCTTCAGCAAGTGCTCCAATCCATGCTCTAGAGCCAGAGCTTGCACTGCCACAGAGCTGGAGAATCCCTAGAAAAGGGGTTGTCATCCTTCTCTTCACAATGCCTGAATATTTCATAGCCCCAGGATGAAGCAGTGAGAGCATCTGTGTTTAAAGAAAACATGTTTAACACAGAGAGATTTGTAGCTTAGGGCAAAACCAGCAGGAATTTTGCCTGTGTCGCTTCCCAGACTCCCCTGAGCTTCCTGCCCAATTTCAGGCTGCTCAGAAAATGCCAATATAACAGAAAATAATTAGAATAATAAAATAAAACCTCCCTCTCCCATTTGCAAGACTGTGATTGTGTGTTTAATGGCCAACATATATTTAAAAGTCTTCCAGCGGGCAGCTCTGTGTCTTCTGGTTTACTGCATAAAAGTGTTTTCTTCCAGCAGTGCTTGTGCTTTGTGTTCCAAAGCCATGGAATCCTCTCTCCCATTTCCCACAGCTCTGTGCTACAGCCAGCCCAGGTGAGAGCCCAGGGTGTGCCACAAGCCCCAGAAGCTGTGGCTGCCCCTGGACCCCTGGAATTGTTCCAGACCAGGTTGGACAGGGCTTGGAGCAACCTGGGGTAGTGGAGGGTGTCCCTGACTATGGCAGGGGTCTGGAATGGGATGGGCTTTAAGAGCATATGGCAGAGGTGCAATTATTTTATTTGTTTGTTCATTTGTTTGTTTGTTTGTTTTAAAGCCCTATTTTAGTGGTCCCTTAGTCACAGACTCATCAGTCACATTTCTTGTGACTGGTTAGCAGCACAGACAGCGAATTGTTTGTCCTTGGCTGGAAAGCTCTTTCTGCACAAGTTTATGTCAGGCTGGCAAATCTTCCCGTGATTATTTCATTTGTTGAGCTTCTGTGACTGAAAACACAAGGTATTTTGGGAAATGTAAGATTTTGGAGCAAGGCTGCGTTGGATGGGGCTTGGAGCAGTCTGGGATAGTGGAAGGTGTCCCTGTCCATGGCAGGGGTTTGGAACAAGAGGGTCTGTAAGATGCCCTCCAGTCCTGGGATTAGATGATGCAACTCTGCTGGAAGGACTAAAAGGATGGGCCACTGTTGGATTTCAGCTTGGCTTCACCCAGGTTTATCTTGGTTTATCTCACCAGAGGCTCCAGGAGAAGCCCCAATCCCAAGGCCATGGTCATCAACTCCTCTCTGACTTCAGTAAGGCTGGGATATCATCCCACATCCCATAAAGATGTATCAGCCCCTTCCCAAATTCTTTATCAGCTTGATTTGAGATTCACTTGCTGGCCCCAGACCTGACCTCCCTGGCCCTGGGAATGTCTGGATAAAAAATCCCAGCTCCTAAAGCTTGGAAAAGTCACCTGGGACATAAATCAGGCTGCTGGGGCTGAGTTTGGAGCTGATTCCCCAGGAATGGGAGGGGAAAAGCCGAGTGTTTGCTGGTGTGTGCGCCCAGCTTTGCCATCCCAGCTCATCTGTGGCAGCAAACAGACAGAGACTTGCAGTATTTGAATGGAATAATGCACTGGAAATTTTAAATGTATTTTGTTCAGAGATAAATTAGTCTGCAATTAAAAGGTGCCAATTAATGAACTGCCCAATGGATGCAGTAATTGCCTTTTTTTAAGAGGCAGCGTGGTAATATCTACTCATTCCTAAAGGGATAAGGATGCTGATTTAACCTGAGGGAGGTGTAAACAGCCACCCCGTGTGCCACAGCCCAGTGCAACAAACCCAAAAGTTCGCTTTGATCACAAAACTACACTTCTTGCATCCCCTAATCCCTCTCCTGCTCCCATCCAAAGCAGCCAGGAATTAGCACTGGTTTCACAGGAGAAAGGTGGGTCTTGCTCCTTTCCTGCCCCAAAAGCTGAGGACATTTTCTTGCAGAGGGTTTTCCTCAACGATGCAAAAGGGAAAGGGAATGCCTTATCTTTAGCTGTCTGCTCTGTATCTGTACAACACCACCAGTTTAACCAGTAAAACTACTGGAAGCCTAATGCCAGGGTTTCTGAAGAGCCTCAAAGAAACCCATTTGGATTTGTGGGTTTGTGGCATGAAGCTTACCCCAAGTTACTCTCAGGTATCCCTCCACTACGGAAAATCCTGCCGGCGGAGCAGAAAAAGCATTTCCCAAAAATTTTAAGGGCTCTCTGTGAATGTGCCCCCCCCGCCCCCGACCCAGCCAGCTCCTGGAGTCCCAGATGTGGGATTCCCCATCCCCCTTCATCTCTACCCCCTTGCCTTGCTTCCTGCTGCGTTAATTCCCCTCCCTCTGAGCTGCCCGCTCCTTTCATCACTCTTTTAATGAGCTAAATTGTAGTTAACGATTCTCCTCTTTAATGCAACAGGGGTAAGAACCAGGTTAAAATTCGGGGCTGTTCCCTCGGGCTCAGGGAATTCAGTCCAAGCCAAGAGAGTGAATTTGCCGCAGGTGCTGGGGAGCAACTCCTGTCATGACTTATGTCTACACCAACAAAGGCAGCCCTTAGAACATTCTGATTTTCCAGAAAGCATCACTTTCCTCCGAGCAACTCCAGGTTTACTCACTGTGGATTTTTCTGCCTTTTTTTTTTTTTTTTTTTTTTCAGTTGGACTGGAAGTTTATTTTGCAAACAGAGCAGCTGAGGACTTGTAAATATATAGATACATGTATTTATTTTTACATGTGTGCGTGTGTGTGTGTGTATATATATATGTGTGTGTGTGTGTGTATTTATATATGCACATGCACACACATATAAATGTGTATCTTCAGGATGGTTATTTGAGGAAGTTTTTAGATTTTTGCAGCTTACAACACCCATTTCCTCCAGCTCAAGGGTGGAAGCTGGCAGGAGGTGAACCCAAAACTGAGCCCCTGTTTGGAGAAGAGCCACGGTGTTCCCTCAGTGCCTGAGGAAGGATGGGGAGCAGCCCTCACCAGCTAATTTTAACAAAGCACACATTTTCCTGGCTCCACCATGGACTTGCATATTTTAACTCCTATCTTCTGTTCAGCAGCTAAAAAGAGACTTTCATTCCCATTTTGGCTGCTTTGCCTCGTTTCCCATTCCCGGGCTGTTACACAGGCTCTATTCTTGCAGCCACCCAGTGCTGATAAGGGGGGAAGGACGAGACACCCCAGAGCTGCTCCCTCAAACAGGTGGGGGTTTTCTGCGAGCACCAACTTCCACAAGCCCATCACTGTTATGTCTGAGGCGAGCGAGGAATATGAATCAGCACGGAGGCTGAATTAGCTTTCTGCCCACAGCCCTTCCCAAGGAATTCGTACAGAGATATATTTGTATTTCAGAAAAGAGATTAGAGAGAGTCACATAAATGCAATCCATCATGCACAATTAGGAATAAATGAGGGCAGGGGCAAGAGAAAGTTTCTGTCTTTGAGTCCTTTTCCAGGACCATATATATCTATCTATTATATATATTTATATATTTTTTTAAAAAAAATATTTATTTTTATATATGTATGTCGGGGGGGGATATGTTATAGGTATATATAAATATATATGCTATAATGTGTATATATAAACATGTATGGGTTTATGTGCTACTATAAATATAAATATATATACAGTCGCAGGCACGTATATATACACATACACATGTATATTCATATAGTCAAGAATTTTTGTCAAAATTTGAGCTATACACTATGCGTATATATTTACGTCTGTATCGTGCATAATTTTTTTTTAGATATGGATATATAGATTCTATAGGTTCCTGCACACTGTGCATGCACACCAGCAGCCAAAAGAAGCAGAGAACCTGCTTGCCTTGCCCAAGGCCTGACACATCATCACCCAAAGGAAGTTTTATCCCAGAATTTCACCCTTTTTTTTTTTTTCTTTTCCTCCTTAAAGACCCAGCTCCAGGAATTGAGTGAATCTTTTCTAACCACAGTTTTCTTCCAAAAGGCAATTGGAAAAAGCTCTTTAACCAAAAATTATATTCTCATTACCGTTCTTTCATCAGCAGCATCTCACCATCAACATCCTGGTGCCACTCTGGGCTCCCAACAGGAGCAGGAGGATTCCCAAGGGACCCCCCTCTACTGAAGGAGGGAACTGATACATCAGCAAAAACCACACCTCAACTTAACAAAGACATAAATCACTGCAAAACTCAGAATTCCACATCAACATACTCCTCTCACTGCCTCTCCCAGGAGGAACTTTCAGCAGCACTGAACTTACCCCAAGCCATTTTTAAAAGACCTTATTTGTTTGGGAAGTGTGGGAGGTGATGAAAGGTTCCTTTAAGGAGATTGAACGTGAACCCCATTAGCAGTACATTGTTCATTCAGCCCCTCTATCCATGACATGAGAACAAAATGATCTGATTTAAGCAAAACAGCAACAAATATATATATATGTTTTTGTTGGGGTTTTTTTGGTGGGGAAATATAATACAAATCAGTGCTTAGGAGCATGACTTGTGACTACTTTATTTCCTGTACTAGTGTCTGTTGAAACACTATTAAAATATAATTTAACTAAATGGCTTCCTGGAAAATAATAGCAATAATGAAAAAAACCAACTTTCTAGTTTAAAAGTTAAAAAATGTCGAAGTGGTTCATGCATGAAAAATAAGAATGCTGTTAAGCTCTTACATAAATCTTTCCATGAGATCTCAAAATAATTTTGGAAGGAAATAATGTAGATTGTTCTTTCCTAGTGCTGGGAATCAAGAGCTGTGTCTTGAAGAGCAAATATCTCCACTAAGTCTACTAGGGACAGGTTATTTTGTATTTTGAATGACAGCAGGTCTTTATGCCTTACAAATTTGGGGTGAAAATGCCACGCTGTGCCTGTGCTGGGTGTTCCAGGCACAGAGCAGACCTGAGAGATAAATACCAGTTTTACAGGTAAAAAATAATTTCTTATGCAGACATTTTCAGCCTTGATCTGGAAGCAAGTTGGATTCGTGGTCTTCAATCCTGACAAGGAGTGATGGCTAAATTTTATCTAACTATGGCAGCAGGAGAAATTGGACCATGATTATCTGAGCAGTTCATTTTTAAGCAACTTCCAGCACCCCATTGTCCCAATCAAAGCAAAATTTGGCCAGTCCAGATCTTGCCTTTAATCTTCTTTGTTTCCTGCAAAATAAGGCAATACTTCCATCAGGACAATCAAATCTATGAGTATTCAGAGATATTTCATCATAAGTCCATCCCACAGGCTGACATTTCTAGAGTCTCCCTTCCCCATTGGGAAAATGGGGCTAAAAGGGTTTGGGGGTGATTGGGACAACCAACTGCTGTGACAACTGAGGTCATAACAAGTTCTGCTGACCCCCAAAAATGTGCCCAAGCACTTGACTGCCCTTCCCCTAAGAAAAAATGCTCCAGATGTTTAATCCAAACTCCCTGGCTGCCATTTAGAGCCTTAATTTCTTTTCATGTCCCTGATGAGCAATAACAGAGAAACATTATCGCATAATATAAAATATTAAACACCTGTTGTAAATATTAAATTATATACAAGTGCAACCTGGCAAAGATAATACTTGATACATTGTTTACATTGCTGCTGATTAATACTGGAGATTAAAATTAATACTCACACAACATAAACATCAACATGCTTTTAGCATGCAATTAAGCCAAACAATTTCATCAGCACAGAATGTTCTCGTCCTTTCAAAACGAGGCACACTAAAAACAAAGCTGCCCTGAAAATATCACTGAAATCAAACTCCAAGTGCAAAACATTTGGCTCGTTAGAGATTTTTTTATTTTTTCCCCACTTTGGAAATGCTGTTTTCCATGCTAGGAGGCCACAGTTGGAGAGAGTCAGAAATGAAGAAAGAGGTTGGGTTTAGATGGGATATTGGGAAGAAATTCTTCCCTGTGAGGGTGGGGAGGCCCTGGCACAGAGAAGCTGTGTCTGCCCCATCCCTGGAAGTGTTCCAGGCTGGGTTGGATGGGCTTGGAGCACCCTGGGATGGTGGGAAGTGTCCCTGCCCATAGCAGGGGACGGAACTGGATGAGCTTTAAGGTCTTTTCCATCCCAGACCACTCTGGGATTCCACTCTGGGTTCTGTGAAATCCCACCGTCTTCTCCATCACAATGTCCGTCCCCCTCTTCACTGCTGTGACAGGGCCATGACAGGCACTGGTATTTCCTTTCCTGAAAAAGCCATTAAAAAAAAGGGGTGAGCTGAGACAATTGTTGGATTTAAGGTACATGAGGTCTTCCTTTAGCAAGGCTCACCGCTGGAAAGCAGCCACAGGAGAAGGGTGCAAACAAACTGATCAGAGCCTGAAGGGGGGAGGCAAAGGCGATCAGAGGTCAGGAAAACCTAAAGCCTGTAGGAAATGGGGGAAAAAAGATCAAGGGAAGGGCTTCCACCAGTCCCCAGAGGTACAACAGTCCTTCAGAGACAGTTCCCCATGGCCACTGCAGCCAGGACAAGGAGGGGTGAATTAAAGTGCAGCACATTCGAGGAAGGCTTAAGGAAATCTTTCTGATTATAAGGTTAATTAAGCAGGGGTCTAGATTAGCTGGAGAAGCACAGGAGTCCACGTCACTGGAAATCTTTAAGAACAAGTCAGACGAGCAAGTAGGAATGATGCGGAACAGAGCGTTGCCTTGGAACTGCCGCTGTGTTAAACGCACATCCCTTTGCTCTGATTGCTCTTATCCCCTGCCTTTTATCTCCACAGGAGTCTGGCCAGCTGGATTTTAGCCACATGGGAGCTCAGAGGTGCATTAGCTCCTCAGCAAGCTCTCAGACATCAACCAGCACAAGAGGAGACGGAGCCCGGGAGACACCCACAGGGACGCCGCTGTCCTCGTCTGGGATGTCCCACTGCTCTGATGGAGCAGCGCGCAGCGCTCTGCCTGAAAATCCCGTGGCTGCTGCCTCTGCAGGGAATCAGGCAAAATGTAAAGCGGAGGAGACCGAATGTGGGTGTGTAATTAGGTGACAGCACATGTCCTGGCAGATGATTGCAGTGCTAAAGCATGCCATATGCTGCGGCTCCTATGGAAATCTTCCTCGGCTGACATCGTTATGGAGCATTTGGGAACATACGCTGGTCCCTTATGTTTTCTCTGTCCTTCCTAAATGTTGCCAAGCGCCAAATACCTAAACACAGTTAAACTCTGACATCGCACTGAAAGGCTCTGCAACAGCCTCAAAGAACTTTGGAGCTTCTCCCAAATATTCCTGGAGTGTTCTACCTGGAGAATTGCTCTCCGGAGCTGGGAGAAATCCATAGGTGTTGCAGCAGCCAGCACTGGGAGCAGCACTCTGTGCCAGCCAGCCTTCACCCACCAAAAACGTGGTAAATCAGATGTGCCAAACTGGTCCCAGTTTGGAGTCAGCAATGACAGGACAGGACAGAAATGAGGTGAAGTGTCCAGGCAGTGCCCAGGGCATCCCAGCCATGGCCAGGGTCTCAGCAGCCCGAAAGCCATGGGTGCAAACTGTTAAGGAATTTAGAAATACTGGATCAGAGGGAAATCAAGGGACGAGAAATTGCCAACAGGGATTTTGCCAGAGCAAATTCCTGTCAATCCTTCCTGCTCTTTGACAGGAAAACTGGTCGGGAGGATGGAGGGAAGGGAGGATGGAGGAAGGGAGGATGCAAGGAAGCTGTAGCTGTGACAGAACCTCGCACAGAGGAGGCTCCTGGCACCGTCTTGGTTGATGGCATCGTAAACAAAGAAAGGAAACCTGATCCAGGTGAGATCCTTGCCGGGCTGCAAGGGGCACCTAGTGCCCATGGATTCAAAATTTGCATTAGCAACTCAGTGATAGACTCGAGAGCGTGTTAGAAAGTGTGTGCATAACCCCGGGCTGTGAGGAGTGCCAGCTTTTTGGAAGGCAGATAATTAGAAACAATAAATTCGTGCCATTTATTTTGAGCGAGCTACACAAAATCCAGTGAGAGCGAAGAGGGAAAGGTTCTGTGTTTTGGATGGATAAATAACATCCAAATCTAGTTTAGGGAACAGCATTTGGATAGGTCTAAAACACCACAAAAATAGCTGAGGAGGTTGTGGTGGGCCCCAGCTTGGGATGATGCTCAGGAGGGAAAGGGCAAGGGCCACCTTTGGGTGCCCCCATGGGAGGTGACAGAGGTGACAGCTCTCCCTGGGCACAAGGCAACGCTCCACAAGGCTTAGGGATAATACAGATGAGCTGGAGCTGGTCCAGGAAAGAGCAACCTGACATGGTCTGGAAACAACAGCCAACGCAGAAGGGATTAAAGAATTGGGGGCTGCAGACTTTTTACCATCTGCTAGTTAAAAAAAAAAAAAAAAAAAAAAAAAAGAGAGCGAGAGAGAGGGAGAAAACAAGCTCAGGTTTTGTCTGCTTTACCCGGAGACAGGGTGATAATTGGATACATTCAGCTGCCTGTTTCGCAATAAGCAGCTTCACAGCAGTGGTTGGCTCCCCAAAGTGGGGCTCTGGCTCCTGGGCTGAGGTTTCCCAGGCAGCACCTTCCCTTTGCAGCAATGCAACGCAGCAACACAAAGCCTGGTCGCGATTTCCCTCCGTTCATGCTGGTCACCCGTGGCTGCTTCTTAACTCCCGAAGCTCACAGTGATGTGATTTGTTTCTTTCTAGAAATTTGACAAAAGTTGCACCGTGAAAAGTTGCACGCACCTGCGTGTGTTTCACTGGAAGTGCCCTGGAACAGCCACAAATGTTGTTCTTTAAATTTCTGCTTTCCGCTTTATTTTGCAAAGCTGTTTCCCAAAGCATTTTGTTGCAGCAGTGCTTTTTTTGGTTGGTTTTTTTTTTTTTTTCTTTTCCCTCGGGTGGGTTCTCTGAATTTTTTTCATTCCCACTGGAGGTCTGGGCATCCTAAGGAAGCGGGATAAGAGTCCCCGTCGCATGGGGTGGGCAGAGCAGATGTGGCACCCATTGTTCTCTGCATCCGCCGCGGTGACAAGCGCAGGAAATCGGCTTTATCTGAAGCAAAGAAAGACATCCATTAGGAAAATTATTGGGAGAAACTTCCTGGCAGTAGCAGAGCGATGCATGGGAACAGACAGCGCAGGCAAGGGCGGAAACAGCCGCTGTTTTAAGGAACAGCCTTAAAAGCGGGAGATGCTGTCCATACACAGGATGCTGTCACCTTGTGGGACACACCTGATCCTCTCCAAAGGGTTCCCCTCTCTCCCTACCCCACTATATCTCTTTTCCGGAGTCTCTGCATCCCTCCTCTGCTGAGAGCACTGAGCTCCAGGGTCTCACCCTCTCACACTGAGCACCCCTTTTTGAGGCTGAGAAGATTCCACACTTCCTGAAGGGCTGGGAGAAGGGCGTGAGTTTTTAGAAGGCACTGAGGTGGATCAGGGTGAGGGTGTGTGTTTCATCTCCTTTGCATTTGGCAGGGGGAAGTGCCTGGTGGTATCCACTGAAGCCCCCTGCCAGTGGGGCCAGGCAGGAATATGCTGCTCTGGAGCCCACCCAAGCATCCCCTGCTAATGGGAAAGCCACCTGTTATTCCCTCAAAACCACAATAAATAAATAAATAAATTTTTAAATAAATAAATAAATAAGTAAATAAAATCCTGTTTTCTTCTGCTAGCCCTCACTGAGCAACCAAAAACCCCAAAGAGCTGCAAGCTGCCTTTTAAGCAAATCATTCCCCCTGAATTCAAGGGGAGAGAATAGAGCAGAACCAGCCCAAGTAGCCACAGCCACCGTGGCCTGGCACATGGCAGCATCCAAGAGCAGAGTAAGCTACTGGCTCATAAATCTCATGTCTAGTGGGTTTGGCTTACTTTTTATTAGTTAGGGGGCAGAAAAACCAAGCAATGCAATCTATTGGTACTTGGCATTTCTCAGATATCTCCCTGCCCCTAATCTGGGGTAAAAACTGTGGGGTGCTGAGCTGCAGCACACATCTGAGCGTGGAAATGTGTGTTGGGACGGATGTCTCCAGAGCTTCTGCCGCACACCGTGGGCACACATTTCCTGAAAAGCCAGGAAAATAAAAAATAAGTAAATTAAAAATAAAAAGCCCTTCCCTTCCACCTGTGCCCTCGCTAATCACCTCAGCGGATGTCTCAGCCCATCAGGAGTGGTGGAGGGAACCCCTCCTCGTCCCAGCAGGTCCCCAGACCTCGTGCTGGGCACCAAAGCCATTTGGATGCCCACGGATTGGCACGAAGCCGGGTGGCTCTGAGCCAGAGCCCAGGCTGGCAGACCTGCAGGCAGGAGGGTGCCACCAGGGCTCTGCCAACAAGCTGCTCCTGGCATCCGCTGCTCCCCAGCATCCCTGCCCTCCCCACGGCCTTTCCGCTCCAATACGTGTCTCTCTCCAAACCCGTAGCTGCGCTGACATCACAAATGCAATGTTCAGGATGAGTTAATCCCTGGTGGTCCCTGATGTTCCCTGCTTTGCCTCTGCATCTCTTCATTTCCAGGCAATTGAATTGACACTGCTCCATTCCAGCTGGGGAAACAAAAAAAAAAAAACCCACATTTCAGCCTCCAGGCTGAGGCTCCCTGGGGCCCGGCAAGGTTGGGGCAGCTCATGGCAGGGAAAAGTCACGACCCACAAAGGAAGGAAGCTCCAGCAAAGAGGTGTATTTTTGTTACTGTGGCTGTGCTTTAAGTTTCTATAGCTACCAGAAGAGACTTGTCAGGAAATGCTGCTACTCCCCTCTCCACACACTGCTTTGGAGTGGGAAAGCAGGAAAAGGGGCCCGTCGGAAATTGTTGTAGCTTCCCATGTTTAAGCACCTCTCTTCCTCTTGTCTCCATACCCCCTTTCTGGGATGGAAGAGCACATTTGATGATGCTTCACTAAGCTCAGCAATCAGATTGCAGGGCCAGATGCAGCACAGTTTTCCTGCAGAGCTGAGTAGTGGTGGCCAAGGATCCCAAAATCCGCCAGGAAGTGACGTGCCAGGCTGGGCAGAGGGCTTGGTCCCCAGCCCTCGGGTTTCCAGGTCCTGGGCATGGATGTTTCCTGCTGCTGAGCATCCCTCTGTGCCCTGCAAGGACCCTGCAGAAATGCAAACCTCACTCCATTTTAGCTCCTTTTCCCTGATCCATCAGTCCTTTGGGGTTTACAAATAAGTGGACACGGCATGCAGTGGATAAGCTTTAAACCACTTGTAATTCTGCTTTCTGTTTTCAGGGGAGTCCAGGTCTCCGAAGAGAAGGAAAAGGGCCAGAGGAAAGTCACACCTTCTCAAAATCCAGAAGCACCCCTTGGAGCCCAAGCTGAATCCTGAGGCCACCTTTGCATTCTAGTGCACAGCTCACCAATACAGGAATAAAATCCACCCTCCTCCTCCAAACAACGAGCCTGTATTCCATGTGTTTCTGGGAATATTGTGCACAGTGTTCCACACAGTGCCTAAATTTCTCTGGGGTTCACAAGGGTGCTCAGACACAGGATGACAAACGGGGTGTAAAGACCATTGCCTCAAAGGGGTTGAGGTATTCGAGTCCTACCAGTAACAAACCCTACTTTGTTCAGGGATGGATGTGTTTCTGGAGGCATCAGCCAGATCCCAAGTGCTTCTCTTCCTTCTGCCAAGCGTTGGGACGCAACAGCAATGTGTTCACAGCCCTGAAAGTTCGTTTTCTCTTACAATTTGGGTGTCTTTCCACAGCGCACACAAACACACATACACACACACAGATGTCCACGTAAATATTCCATCTGCACTCATGAGTCAGTAAAATGTGAGGCTGGGGAGGTCAGGGGTTGTGTTCGTACAAACATCCTGAAGTTCAGCTGTTTCCCCAAAGCTTGTCTGAACTGCGTGTGACCTCCTCCAGTCTGGAAATGCGAGGCAGCCCGTGTTCTTTGAGAGGTTACCAGCACATCATGAATCTGGAAAAGTCTGCAAAATAAACCACTTTCCTTGGAGTATTCATTTGATGCTTGGCTTCAGCTGCTGAGCAGCGCCAGAAGGGCTCTGGGTCGTAGACAAATGCCAGACCGTGTTTGGACAGCTTCCAACGATGTGGGCATGGACTTCAGGTGTTCCTCTACCTGTTCTCGCTGCAGACCTTGAGACCCAGGACAAAGAAAGTGGTCAAAGTTTCCTAACCAAACAAAAGCTGCTTCTTTTTCCTCATTATAAACTCTGCCCTGCCCTGCCCGCAGCAGGGAGCTGACTCGGGGGCTGAGCCTGGACAGAGGACTTTGCGGATATTCACACTTGGGAAGGAGCCCCAGGATCCTGGTGGGTATTTTGCTGCCTGCTCACTGACATTACAAGGCATTTCACAACATTAAAATCTCTGTTCTTTAGCCTAACTCACAAACAAAACAAAGCCACCTCGGGTCGGTGTTTTAGTTGTAAGTTGCTTAACAACAAACGATATTTCTGCCCTTTTTTCTAACACCGAACTTGCTACATTTTGATGTTGTGTGAAATGCCAGGAGATTAACAGCCTCTCTCTCCTGGGGTCTGCAAAACCTCCTTTTACCACTGAAACTATTGATGCTGTTAACCACTAATGCCCACAGAGGAGTAGCCAGCCAGTGGGTGTTTTATCTCCCCTGCACAGGGAACTGCAGCCACACAACACCCAGCACCAGCAGGAACCTCCCCTGGCAGACAAACTGCCTGGCTGAAGGGAAAACCATGGAGGAGGCGACACAACTGCTCCCAAACACCTCTGGTGCCTCCATCACCTGCAGTCCTCAGGGAAAACAGCGGTGGAGATGTAAATGAAATTATTCCCCCATTGCTTTTACACCCCCAGGACACTGTCAGCCTTAATGAGTTAATATTGTGAGAGCCTCCTGTGTTCATCAGCTGGGAAACGGGCTAGGAAAGGTACTTTCCAAAGGAGGCCCTCCCAGGACAGCGTTTGTATATTCCCATCTCCTCCAGCCATCTGCTGCCTTTCCAGATCCCCCGCAGGAGACCTGTGCTGTGGTTGGTGCTGGGTTTATTGCTATTGTCATCATCGGCTCTCGGTGTTAATATCACAGAAGCAGCTTGGAGCACTAATCACGGTCCCTTCCTGTCTCAGTAGGGCTGGAGCCATCAGACAAGGGAACTAAGAGGGGATGAATTGGAATGGACTCCTCTGTGAAGCTCAGATGGTGAATATCCAGGGAAATCTTTCATGATTTTGTTCACCCTTGAACCTCCAGTAGGAGAGATCTCTGGCGGGGCAGAAAGACTTCTAAATGAGCTCAGATATAACCAAACAATCTAGTTCATCATTTTCCCCATGGGGCTGACAGTGCTTTCCATAGTCCTTAGGATACCGCAGGAATTAAATTATCACAGTGGAGCTCAGAGGTGAGAGATGGCCACAGGAACTGGTGATATCACAAATTTACCTTAGACCTTCCACCTGGACCAGCCACTTCAGTTCCTTCCTTTTTCCCCACATCACAAGGGTTTGATGATCTTGGAGGTCCTTCCCAACCTCAGTGATTCCCTGAGTCTGTGACCAGCACTCCTGGGAGCAGACCAAGAGCTGGGGTGCATCTCCAAGAGCCCAGCCCGAATCCTTGGGGTGTTGGACACCTCAAACTCTGCAACCCACTTTGCGTTCACTGCAGGCATCAACACTTATTGGGAGTCGTGCCACGGATCATGTTCGGTGACTCCAATAGAAACAAATCTTCCTCGACCTCAACAAAGTCCCTGGGAGCAGAAAGAGACACTCTGGTTGCAGGCTCCTTGGTGGGCAAAGCCCAGGATAGGAGTGGGACAAGACTTGGGTGGCCAAACATGCCAAATGTGCTTTCCAGCTCTTTTTCCACCCTCAAACAGCCAACTCTGCATTCACACCTACACCTGATCGCCTCTCACCTGTCCACACAGCAGGTGATTTCCCTGCATGTCACCAGGTTTTGACCCACGTGTTCTCGTTGTTAATTATGCTCAGGGAAAGCGGCAGCATCGCTGTCCCAAATCAGCCTCCACATTTCCCCCGCCTTCCTTCCTAATTCACAGAGCTCCTCCAAGCCCCTCATGACCAACTTTGATGTGCAGCCTTTCCCAGCTCCCCCAGTTTCGAGCCTAAGAACATTTTTACATCTCATGCTTTGATGGATCATTCAAAGGCTTCAATCACCGTGTCTCGGGTTTTGTAGCCTTTCCTGAGCGCTGTTGTTTACATCAGGGACTTTCAATTGCACCACGGTTCCTTCATGAAAACCTCACTTCCTCACACTTGGGTTGAACTTGTGGCTTGAAATTGTCTCTTTCTGAGTGTTTGTAAACATTTTCTGTGTCTGCTACGGCCGGGCAGCAGTCCTCTGCTTCCAGGGAAGAAATTGCTGCTAAAAAAACATCCCCTGCACAGCTATGATGAGTTCTGAAGGCAGAGAATAAAGTATAAGCTACCACAGAGGTAGAAAAAAGAAGGTCAAAAAGCTTCAGAGACTCATGCAAGCCTGGAAAACTTCTGGAAGTGGAGCTGGGAGTGGGGAAAACTAGCAAAGGGAAAGTTGTTTCCCCCTGTTTTTGCCTTCTCCGTTGTATTCCCTTTGCTCCCTGTGGAACTGTGGGGGTTTTGTGCCCAGAAAAGGAGACTGGACCACCACAGAGGGCAGGGCATGGAAGGCCCCAGGGGGTTGGAACCCAAAGGTGGACTCGAGTTACGCATTCGGGAGATACTTTTTTGCAAGAGAAATTCCACATTTTGGGGAATTCAGGGATAAGCAGCAGTACCAGTCGAGACCAACCCACCACAAATACACCACTGGCGTTTCACAGCAGCGTGCTGGGACCTTGATTTATGTCAGCTGCCACTGCAAAGGTCTCTTGGGGCTCCTCCTATTCCAAGCTGCTCTACCTCATCCAGGGCAGCTGTCCTGTAGGAGGTAGGTGACGTCTGGAATGTTGTCCACTCTGATCTGGAACCTCTGGAATCTCTTCTTTCCATGGGGTGGTGGAGGCCAAGGGGCTTCCCCTCACTCAGAGCTCAACATCTGGTGGAATCGCCATCCCTGGAAATTTTCAGAAAGGTTGTGCAAGTGACACTTGGGAGGATGGTTCAGTGGTGAATCCATTGCAGCCTTTCCTCTTCTCGTTCCTCTTTTTCTTTGTTTCCTGAATCACAGAGCTGACTTTTGTCCCCTGGGCTGGGTTCCTGCCTGGTCTCTAAGCAAGCTCTGACTCCTCTCTAATGACTTCCAGCAGGTTCATCCCAGATCCAGCAGCTCGCTTGCAAGACTCTGCATTTCTCAGATTGCTGCCATAAATGCACAAATCAGCTGTTACAGTGAGCACTGGGTGGCCACACACCTCCTCTGACCCCAACCAGAAAACATCGAGTTCCCTGGGTCTCTGTGGATAAACCATGGGGATTTTTTTGTGGGGTTTTTTCCCCACCAGAATTTATTTCACCATGCAAACCCCACCCTGGGGTCGGCAGGGACCCGAGTGCCACCCTGGGAGAGCCCCTTTGCAGCTGAATGGAGCCTCTGTCACAGCTCACAGTGGCACCTCTGTGTGAGACACTCCAGGCTCCCTTTTGTGCTGGCTCCCCTGGCCCAGGGTGGCACAGCCACCATCCGATCCCCCTCTGGATGCTCGGATCCCCGGGAGCAGATGTGCAAGCATTGGGTCTGAGGCCTCTGTAGAGTTGGGAGGAGAGTCATGACTGATTCCTGCAAAGCCTGGGGCTGGAGCAGGGAGCCAGGGAAGTCATGGACACTGAAACCTCATATTTAAGGAATAATTCAGATCTTTGTCGCTGGTCCTGCCTGTTCTTCTCCCAGATTAACGCTGTGGCTTTGGGACAGGCATTGTGGCAGAGGTGGGTCTGCCTGTTAAACACACCTTTTCCATGCCCTTTTCCCAACCTTTTTGCCAACGCTCAGTCTGGTTCTCGTGGATACAGCCCAGGGCATCCCCAGTGCTGGGGGCAGGCACAGAGCACCAGGCGGTAGCACAGACTCAATGGGCAGTGAGGTGTTGGGTGTTTGGTCACCACCATCCCAAATATCTCTGTCTCCTCCTCCAGGGAGCCAAACCTGGAGCCAGAGAGGAAAACATTATGGATGAGCAGACCCCTGGTGTGCCTGGACAGTCAGGCACAGCTGAACACCTCCTGATGGACAAGGAAATCAAGCCCAGCACTGCAAGTGATGCATTCCCTTGGTTTTTTTGCTGTTGACATTTTTAAGCCAATTGGTTTGTCAATGCTGGATAAACAAAATGGGGGAAAGGCAATTACTGAGGAGAGCAGCAGCAGTGATTGCTATTAGTGTTATTGCCCTCTTCCCTCTGAGCCTTATTAGGTGCTTATATGAGAGACAGACTTCTGTGAAATGTCAGTGAGCACCAGATACTTGAAAATCCAGCCCTGAGGAGCTTCAAAAATCTTGTTGATTACTTTAGACATTGGATGAACATGGGAAACCACAGCAAGCCTGCCCTCAGGTGAATCCCAGACACATCCATCAGCAAGAATCAGGGAGCAGAGCAGGGAGGGCAGAGGGCAGCTGTGCCTTGCAGACTTCTTCCCCTGAACAGCAGTCCTGGGGGCCAGGGGACAAATCCCGCCGCTCACTTCCAGAGAATCATAGAGTCGTGGAAAGGCTTGGGTTGGAAGGGGCATTAAAGCGTGCCTAGTCCCACTCCCTGCCAAAAAAGGACACCTTCCACCATCCCAGGTTGCTCCAAGCCACGTCAAACCTGGCCTTGGACACCCCCAGGGGTCCAGCTTCTCTGGGCAACCTGTGCCTCAACACCCTCACAGTCAAAAATTCATTCCTGATATCTACTCAGTTACCCATTTCAAGTAGGGAAAAAGGACCTCCCATGCATCCTCACCCACATCCAGAGTCCTCCAGCAGCCTTATTAGAGATGGGTAAAGCAATGATCTTATTTCAAAGGGAAGAATTTCCCCCACGTTCCTACAAACGCCAAGTGGCTGCAGCTCTAAGAACAGCCTCTAAAACTGTGGAGCTGGGCAGGGGCTTTCCCAGCATTGAGTCACTTCCCAGCAGGTGGAAACGGCTGGATCTGGGGTTTCTTTGCATTTTAGGTGTGTGGAGGAACATTCAGGGCGACGGTGCCAGCCCAGGAGAGCCTTTGGTTCAGACAGAGAAAGAGTTGTGTGAGGAGCTGACACTCTGGCAGGGAATTGGGTTTGCTCCCAGTGACCCCACAGCTCTGCTTGGGGATGGAGAAGCAGAGTCAGAGCTCCTGGTTCCCAGTCCAGGGACCTGTTTATGGTTAATTCTTCTTTTGAACTCTCCCTCCTTGGAGGTGACATGGCCACGGGGAGTTGTGGACTTCTCCCCTCAGCAGGATTTCGGTGGGTTGAGTTTTGCGGACACAGTGGGCCTGCTGTCTCCTGGGAAGTTATATTTACTCTGCCTCTCCTTGCTGTTTTCTTTAACCTAAAATAAGATGTCCCAGACTAAAAAAAAAAAAAAAAAAAAAAAAAAAAGGCGAGCATGTTTTGCTCCCAGTGTCTGGATAAACATATCACTTCCCGACCCTTAAATAGAGTTCATGGGATGAGCTGTGGGGAGCTCATTGAGATGCAGCAGCTTCAGAGGCTGGAGAGGATTGTAGAGGTGACGGGGTCCTGTTTTCTTTCTTTTTCTGCCTGTTTTCCTTCTTTTTCTGCTTGGCCAGGCCCCACACTGTAAGGTTTGGGAAATCAGCCCCCATCTGCCTTGCCCTGCCTCTCCCGCAGTGCTCCTCGTTAGGAGTGTGTGGCTGTAATTAGCACAGCCCAGGCCTGCTCGGAGCCCCTCCTCGGGGACAGCTGCTGGCTGGAACCATCTATTTTTTGCCACCACAAAGCAGCATTCATGTGCCAACTTGTCATTTGCTCTGCCCCCGACAGGGCTCCGTCCTCCTCCTCCTCCTCTCTGTGAGGTCTGGGAAGGTTGGGTTTGCCTCAGAGGAGAAGCAGTGATCTGTTTCAGCCTTTTGACAGTGGAGGAGTTAGTAGGGTTTGGGTGTTTTTTTTGCTTGGATGGGCTTTTTGTCTACCTCAGACCACCTCTGCCTGGATTAAATGAAATGTTTAAATGATATCAAGTGCAGATAGGGCTGAAATTACATCCTCCATCAGCTGCAGGCAGGGCTGGCTGATTAGCCTTTCACATTTTGTATCCACTTAAGAACCAAAGATAGTGGGAGCGGGCTTGATATCCCTCACGGGCCCTTTCCGAAATATCCAGAGGATGAGCTCGGAGGAGATGAGCGTCCATCAGCTCTCAAAGGTGTGCCAGGCAGGGAGGGGCACGTGGCCCATCTCAGTATCCCAAAGAAGACCAAGAAGAGTCACCTGCACCCTGCTCTGCACCCTGCTCTGCACCCTGGATCCTCCTGAGCATCGCCACTGCTTTTCCCTGGTTTTGAGGACCGCTACCAAAAGCAAATTTTACTTGAACAGGAGAAAATCACCTCCAAAAATGATCACAGAATCATTTAGGTTGGAAAAGACCATTAAGATCAGTGGGTCCAGTCGTTACCCCAGCACTGCCAACGCCACCACTGACCTGATGTCCCCAGGTGCCACATCCACACGGCTTTCAAGTCTCTCCAGGGATGGGCACTCAACACCTGCCCTGGGCAGCTGTGCCAATGCCTGCCCACTCTTTCTGTGAGGAATTCTTTCCTAACCTCCAACTTAAACCCCCCCTGCTGCAACTTGAGGCCATTTTCTCTCACCCTGTCACTCGTTCCCTGAGAAATGGATCCATCTCCTCCACTGCAATGGCTAAATATTGTCCCGCATAACCAAAACACTCATTTTCTACCACAGAGCTCGAAGTTACCAGTGCTCAGCAGCCAGACCAGCCCACTGCTCCATTTCCTTTACAATCTTACTTCTGCCAGCAAAGATGCCCATTAAGGAGTCACAGATCCATCTCCACAGGGGCAGATCAAGAGGAAACTCTCCTCTGTGTGCATCAACGTCCAGCCATTAAATCAGCCCTGCAATGTCTCTCTGCTCTTTCTGTGTGGCTTTTTTTTCGTTGCCTTTGTATATTTTTTCAGACTAATTCCCTTTAAATCTGACCTTCCGAAAATAACCTTGTCTCTGGACAAAGAGCCATCATCCCCTGCCCTCGTGAGCCTGACCTGCCCCCTCGGGAGGTCGTGCCAGCCGGAGGGGAGCTCTGGCTGCTGTTCCACCTCCAGGCTTCTCACTGACCCTGAGCCAACCTCCTGGAGGTGCTGCAGAGAAAAGCACATCCAGCCCTTTGAGACTCCCAGGAACCAGATGTCACCAGAGGCTGCCGGCCCGAGACATCTTGGTTGACAGCTCGGAGATGTTCCTGCTGCTGATGGGAAGTGACCCATGGAGTGAGGGAAGCTGCTTGGCAAGGGAAGGAGCTCAGCAGAAACACCGTGAGTCAGCACCAGAATGGGAAGTGACGGCGATGAGGACAGGCAGGGAGAGGGATGACGGATGGGGAGACGCGAGCAGCTGATCCTGAAGCACCTCTGGAGGAGGGAATGGCTGCAGGGAGCTGCTCATGGAGCTGCCGCCCTGCAGCACTGGGGGTAGCTGTGTTCTACCTGCAGGAAATTTTCTCTCCAGAGAGGATTTTTTCCTCCCACCCAATGATGAAAAACGAGATTGTTGCGGAGGGAAGGGGGCATGGGTTAAGCAGCCTACCACAGTGCTCCTGATCTACCATTTATTTACCACTGGGATTTAAATAACCTGCTCGGGGCTGGATGTGAAATGTGACTGAGTCAGACAGACACAGCTCAGCGGGTGAAAGCCTGAGAAGAACAAGCATCATTTCCTTCAGCTCCAGGGTAAAAGTTATTTAAGGACAAGGACTTACCCAAGGAGAGCCCCACAGTGATCTCCAAACTGTCCTCACAGCCAGCTGGCTGGAAAAGAAACCATCTCATGCATTGCTGAGGATCAGGAGCCTTTGGTGCCTGGTCCACTCTGATTTCTAGGCAGAAGCCCCAGGGTTGTCTACCCCATTTTATCCCCTCCCTCCCATACACATCTCTGCTGGTGGAGCTGAGAAAGTCAGAGAAAATGCATGAAATTCAAAGCCCTCACGGCAGCTCTTGCAAAAACATCTGCAGCACAACATCTGCAACATCTGCCCTGTGTGCTAAACCAGATCTCTGAGTTGTTCCTTGCACGTTTTCACGCGACAGAACTATTCAGAGGCTCAAAAATTGATGTCCAGCCATGCTGGATAGGGCTGGCCCCTGGACTGAAGACCTTGCTGCAGGGAAGATGAAAGGACTGAAACCTCCATTCCCCAGAGGGAAACCAGAGGGGTCAGAAAAAAATAGGTGACCTCAGTCACTTTATAGCAGAGCCCTCGTCGTTTGGTAAAGTTTCATGATGTTGTCTTAAAATAGAATGGTCTTTTATTAGAGATTTTCTTAGTGCAGCAGCAGGCTGAAACTCTTGTCATCGCACAGTTTAAAACCCAGGCTGTAAAAGCAAAATGATACATCCCTGATCATTAATGCATCTCCGAAAAGGGCTCTCACTCCTTTGCTTTGCCTTTCACAGCCTGGATGAAAAAAGGCTTATGTGTGCAAATCTAAAATTAATCACCTGGATGTCTTACAGATTCCCAGATAACAAGGGCATCTGCAAATCATTGTCTTTGCAGGATACAGAGACATCAAAGATCATCTCCTCTCTCCTCCTGTCCTTTCCCTGGATTTGTTGCTCCAAGACAAGAGCAAACCTCTCATCCTTACATGCCGGTCTCGGAGGCAGAAACTGAGCAGCCTCACATGGATGGGCAGAAACGTGGAAATAAATAAAATTCTGCCCCTGAAGCAGGTTGTGGATGGCAGGTCCCTTCCCATGGCTCTGCCCCATCCCCATTCCCCTTCCCTCGTGGGCTGTCAGGAAGAAATAACCCTTCCTGAGCAACCAGGATGCTCCAGGAACGATTCCAGAGCCAATGGGACAAACAGGAGCCAACAGCTTAGATTGCCACCAGCAATACCAGAATCATTTCTGCAAGTGAGATACTTAGATAAGCCAGGCCTTGGGTTTAAGTCAACAATTTCACCTGTGAAAAAGAAATATCCCTGGTGGAAAATATTCTTGGTGGGAGAAACATGCCTAAGATCCGTCTGGTAAAGACTTACTGTCTACAAACTCTTCACCACTGACTCCTTTGGGAATGAGAGAGGGATAAAAGGGTATTTAAAGTGTGAGCATCAGCATTGGGGCAGGCTTGATCCATGTGCATTGGAAAATCCAGAGGATTTTCCACTGACTCCAGGCAGAACCCAGGCCAGATACACTGTGGGAATCCTTACTGGACTAAGGGGCAATCTGCAGGCTAACAGCAGAGTCTTTCCAAGCAGGGATTAATCTGTAAGGAGAGCTGGGAGCTGCAGTTGTAACGGAGGGCCCTGATCCAGCAGGGAAGCTTTGGTTTGTTCAATATTTATCTGAGCAATGGCTGCATTTCACCCAGATCCTGGCTGGAAAACCAGTGGAGAACCTGATCTCCAGCCTGGCACAAGGCTGCTCACCTGCACAAAGAGCATTCCTGGGGGTTCAGGCTGGAATTCACAATATCCTGCCAGCCAAGATGCCAAGCTCCTAGCTTTTATCAAAGAAAAGGAAGAGAACCCTTAATCAATGTCTTTGGTTAGAGCACCTTTTCTGGAGGTTTGTTTCCCATTTTGTTCAGTCTCCTCATCCTGGTGCTGCGTTTTCCACCCTTCAGGCTTTCCCAGAGATGTGAGTCTGTGCAGATCTCCCAGATCCATTGTTCCCACTCTCTCCCCTTGTCTTAGGTTGCAGTGCAAGCTGTAACCAGCAGTTTGTATTCTATCACCAGCTGTTAAATCAGGTGGGGCAGTGTTTTCTTTATCCCTTCCAGGACCCATCCTCCCTGCAGGGGATATCTGCTGTTCATGGGCCATCCAGGCTCACTGCATGCCTGAGACAATTCCATCATCCATTGGGAGATGCTCCACCCAGGGGAGGAGCCAAGTATTCCCACCTGGATAAAATCTGGGATTTGGAACAGCAGGACAGCCTGTGTGCACTGGATTGCCAGAGGAATACTGGACCTACCTCAGCACCACTGGACGTTCAGAGAAAACTACACCCTTCTACAGGATCACCTCTGCTAGAACCATACCTGTCACTGCAGGAGGACTTGACTGGACTGCTCCCAGCACCCTGACCAACTGGCTGTCAGCTCATATTCTGACTGTCAGAGTTTTCATTTTGTTTGTTTGCTTTTTTGTGCTGCTACATTTTTATTTTAATTTTCTTGGTAAAGAACTCTTACTCCTATTCCCATATCTTTGCCTGAGAGCCCCTTAATTTCAAAATTATGATAATTCCAAGGGAGGGGGTTTGCATTCTCCATTCCAAGGGAGAGTCCTGCCTTCCTTAGCAGACACCTGTCTTTCCAAACCAAGACACCCCTCTAACTGGAAGTTCTTCTTTTGTAGCCCATTCAAAGGAATCTTTCCAGGACAAGGAGAACACCTCACCACACCTGGAGCTTCTTCCACCCATCCTGCAGGCACTGCAGAGTGTACAACCCGCTCTGCAAACTTTTCCTTATCTTTCTTGTTTCCTTACCACAAAACAGTCAAATCAGTGTTGCTTTGACTTCTCACGGCAACAAAATCCAGGCTGAGAAAAATATCAATCAAATTCGAGCCCAGGAATGAAGAAGCTGAGGGAGCTACAAGCAGAAGGGAAATATTTCTCCGCAGTCAGTGATGCTCATTAGCCCACACTCAGCATAATGTGCTTGGGGCACAGGGGGTTGGCTGCACAACAGCAGTGCAAGAAGGCAGGAATAAAGATAAACCAAGAGGATGGAGAGAAAAAAATCTGATTTCAACAAAATGAGGCTCTCCTGCCATCAACTTGCTTTTCTATGTGAAGGCTGAGGGCTTTCTAGCTCATCCCAAGGTGACTTTCTGTGGCCAACAAGGAGACAGGATGGGACCAGCATAGCCGGGGACAACCTGCAGCTTCCCCAGCCCTGGGACCACTCAGTCCCCCTGCAAAGATCTCTCTGCTCTCCATTCAGCAGCCTCTGGGAGTGGTTTTAACCCAAAATCCAGAGCTCCCTTGTGCACAGGGTGCTGCACACCACGTGGGTTCAGGGACAGCACAGCTGGTGATCACTTGTGTTTGGTGTCCCCCATTTTACAGAGCTGAAGATCAGCTGTCAATCAGTGCCTCGAACATCTTCCTCAAAGGCTCCTTGAAGGCCCTGGGCTGGTGCTGCACAGCCTTGCCAGCTCCACGGGAGATGTTTGCCAGGAGAAGTGCTGCATTTTTTTTGTCTGAACTGGTAAGTCTGGGAAATCAGCTTAAAGCATTCCAGTTTGGAGACCCATTTCTCATAAACTCCTGAAGTCCCTTTCCTTCCAGCCTAAGCCAATCCAACACATTTGTTTCTAGGCTAAGATCCAGCGCAGAGCTTTCTTTTGAGTGCCAGCAGCAAATTTTTATGACCACAAAATAAACCTTTAAATACGATCGGTTTAGATAAGCGGTGAGAATGGTGAGAGGCACTCGGTGATTTGAATCCAGAGGTGTGAACAGTTCTGCTTAAAGGACATTCAAAAATAATGGCACTGGGGCTGTGCTGCCACTTCCAGGAGGAAACAGATCGTGCTAATGCTGGTTTGAGTGGTGGCTCTGTAAAACCTGCACAGGAGCAAGAAGAGGTGCATTATGAGCAGCCCTGAGGCAAGGACGAGGTCCCAGGGAGGTCAGACCCCAAAGAACTGCCCCAAACCTGCCTCCCAAAAGCTCCTTTCACAGCTCCCCAGCAGCACAACTGGTTGTACCCTGGCTGCCTCCTGCCAAGCAGGAAGAGAATTCTTCCCCCACACATCCATGGCTAAGCAGCTCTACGTGTCCCGGTGTTTTTTTTTTTCCCAGGCATTGTGCCGAAGGGGTTCCCATGATTCCCGATGAAATGTTCAACTTATCCCAGTGCTTGACCTGCTCACCACCACTGCTGCCATCATCACCCCTGAGGTACCCAGCTTGGACAGGATCATTCCCTGTGTGAAGATTATTTGTCTGAAAGCAAAGCCGAGGAGCAGAGAATATTTCTACAACTCTCTGAAAAGATGCTGTAGGTGGGTGGGGTTCAGTCTCTTTTCCCAGGTGATGCCTCAGATTGGGCCAGGAGATGTTTTAATTGGATATTATGAAAAATTTCTTCCATGAAATGTTTGGCATCGGAACAGGCTGCTCAGGGCAGTGATGGAAACGCCATCCCTGGAAGTGTTCAAAAAACACGTGGATGTGGCTACTGTGGACACGGTTTGGTGGTGAACGCTGCAGGGCTGGGTCAGTGCTGTGTGGGTTGTCACTCCTAATGCAAAACTCCACAAATACCAAAGGCTGTGGCTGAATATTAGAAATGCTCAAAACCCACCCAGGTACGTCCTGGTGGAAATGGAAAACATTGGCACCACCTAAAGGGAGCAATTCCTGGAGAGATGTCTGCTGCTGTTTGCACAGTCAGGATATTCCCAGGCTCCTGATTTCCCATCCATGATGAGCTCAGCCACCCTGGAAGCACCCTGTGATGGTTCCCATCATCCCGAGCAGAAACCACCCTGCCCCGACAGACAGATGATGACAGACAAATCAGCTCAGGGCTGAAATGCAACTGTGGCACAGAGCCAAGCCCGAGCCATCATCAATTTGGAAACCCCAGGGAGCTGGGGATGTTTGAACTCCTGTCTTCAATCCCGCCCCGTCCTCCCCTGGGGATTGAGGGAAACCACTTAAATCTTTGAAGCTGCCCATGGTCAGGCTCCAGAGCAGCTGAGCAAACCAGTGAGCAGCTAAATCAGTGTCCAGTGGCGCTGCTGGGAGAGGGGCAGCGGTCAGCTGTGCATTAGCGGTGCTTTCCCAAGGAAGCCATCAGGGACACGGATTAGCTCCTCCAGGAACCATCACAGACCTCCCTGTGGCTTGCAGAAGGCACTTGGCAAGGCACAACAACACGTCCTCAAATTAACAGAGACACACCAGCACGGGCAGCTGCTGCTCGCTCCCCCAGGGGCCGGGATAACGCGGCAGGCACGCGGCAGGTGCCGGACACCTGGCTCCAGGCAGAGCAAAACCTGGGCTCCACAGCTTTCCCCGAACACTGACATCACCAAAGGTGTTGTGGGGACAGGACCCAGTGCTGCCCACGCTCCAGCTGAGCTGCAGGTCTTGTCATGGTTGGCATTCCAGTTAAAGCCCCAGGTTCTGAAGTGGACCTGGTGGTGGAGGTGGCTTTGACCAATTTTAGCCCCGATGCCTTCACTGAAGCTGGAGACACAGTTCCTGGAATATTTTAGCAAATAAGCTGGAAGCCACCCTAGTGAGTTGTATTCAATCACCCAGACCCCATGGATGGCTCCAAGATGTGTCAAATGTCCTGCTCTGGCACTGAGACCCTGCCTGGGTGTCCTGAGCTTTGTATTAAAGTTCGCTGTGAATTTTTCAGGAGGAAGAACCCACGTCTGGGACTCCTCTCTATTTTTATCATGTTCCATCACTCCCAGCAAAAACCAGACAAACAACCCCAAGATATGGCTTGGAAAGTCTGGAGGACAAAAATAAATGCCCAGACTGTGGTTAGAGGGGCTGAGCTTGGCTGAGCCAGCTTGGGCTGGAAAACAAGCAAGCTGCTTTCCTTTAAAATAACACTGGTGCCCAGAGAAGCAGAAATGACATCTCAGGGGGTCAGGAGATCGTGGATCCATGGGGCAGGAGTGGACAGCCCTGGCCTCAGCATACCCAGAGAAGTGCAGTCCCTGTGCTCCATTAAACAGCTCCTTTCTCTCCCTGTCTGCCTCCTTTCTCTTTGCCTCTCAGCCATGCCTACCTCGGGATGCACCAAAAATAACCTTGGGAATCCTGTTTTGGCCCAACTCGGGCCACCCATGGGCAGGGATGGGGAGCAGATGTGGGACACGGTGGCTTTGCAGTGACATAACCCAGAGAAGATGTGGGTTTAGTCTCCTGCTCCACCTCACAGGGCTTCTGTGCAACCCCAGGCAGGTGAGTGGGACACATCATCCTTTGGAGCATCTCTTTCCTAACACCATCTCTTTATGCACCTTATCACACCAGTTGCTGGGAATTATCAGGTTGAAATAAATAAAATGGATACTCTGCTCTGCTGAGATCCCACCTGCAGTGCTGCATCCAGCACTGAGGCCTCCAACATCAGAAGGACGTGGAGCTGCTGGAGCAATTTCAGAAGAGGTCATAGAGATGTTCTGAGAGCTGGATTTCCTCTGTTTGGAGCCAGGCTGGGAGAACTGGCGGTGTTCACCTGGAGATGGCTGAGTTCACCAGGGAGAGCTCAGAGCCCCTGCCAGGGCCTAAAGGGCGTCCAAAACAGCTGGAGGAGGACTTGGGATGAGGAATGGAGTGACAGGACACAGGGAATGGCTTCCCACTGCCAGAGGGCAGAGATAAATGGGATTTGGGAAAAGAATTCTTGTCTGTGAGGGTGTTGAGGCCCTGGCACAGAGAGGTTGTGGCTGTCCCTGAATCCCTGGAATTGTTCCAAGCAGGTTGGATGGGGCTTGGAAAAACTTGGGATAATGGAAGATGTCTCTGCCCATGGGATGGGATCATGGAACTGAATGATCTTTAAGGTCCCTTCCAACACAAACCATTCAATAATTCCACAAGAAGAACTAAGAAAATAAAACTTGTGATTTCTCCAGACCTGATGGAAGCAAAGAATCACCCCACCAATGCTCTACAAGCCAATACACTGAATTAATCTGGGCTCTGGAAAGGAGCAACACACGGACCTGTCAGGGCACCAGGACCTTTCTGGGAAGGGAATTCCTGTAAATTCCCTGATCCTGTCATGGTGAGTAACCCAGGTGTGTGGGTGAGATATAACCCAGGAGCAGGTTTTCTGGAAACTGAGATCAAGAAACAGAGGAGAGAGGAGACATCAACATCCTTTTAACAAGGAAAAAAGGCTTTCTGAATTAGTAGGCACCAAATTCCCTGCCAGCTCCTCTGCTGAGAACAAGTTTGATCTGCAGCAAACAGGAAACTGTCTTCAGCAGAGATGGGGATGGAGAAGTTTCTGTCTACCCCTAAATCCTATCTGATGTAGAACTCTGGATCTTAGAGAAGGATCCAGGAGGCTCTGGGTACAGGGCCCAGCTGTGGCTGGCCGTGCTGGCAGAGCAAAACCCTCCTGCTCTTTACCTGCTGTAAGTAAAGACACAGCCTTCCTCCAGTCTTCTGTATTCCTGGCAACTCTTGGGGAATTCCTGCGATCCTCAGTGGTGAGAATAATGCGATTGCCTCCTAATGTGAGATTTCCTTTGCTGGGTAAAGTACACCTAAGGGCTGCTGATGTAATTCTCTCATGCTAAGCTGATTAAATGCTGAAGAGTTAGAGCCTTTTATAATTTTATTACATTAGATTCCAGAGATGAAATGAATAGAAATGACCAGACAGTGAAGGAGGCAGAGATCTGTGCCCGCGGATTTTAGAGACTCCAAATTACATTCAGACAATCCAGCGAGGCGTCTGCAAGAGCAAATCTAATAACAGAGTGTCCGTCTGTTCCACAATATGGATAAACTTGGGTTATCAGGGTTGTACAATATTAAAAGGACAATTACAAGCAGAGAACACGTAAAGGTCTTGATATCCCAAGGATTCACGCTTTGAGGAAGACCAGCAGCCATTAGCACTGCTTAGCAACTCTGTCTGCAGGGTGTTATTAGCACCACTAATGACTTGGAGTGAGACAGAAAGGTTTCTTGGGCTGCACAGAGGACGTGAGAAATCCATTATCCGTACCTCAAAATGTCTGAGCTGGGCCACATCTCTGTATGGAACCTCGTCAAGGCTTGGCTGAGTTGGAAGAGATTAACTTGAAAAATCCAGGCAGAAACAGCAAAATGCTTCAGGGTGAAAAAAAAAAACCAACCAAAAAAATCACCACCCTGTGTGATTGACTTTGGGTCAATTGTCTCATTTCAGCCAAACCCTTAATTTCACTCTGGCTTAGACAAGTCAGCTGGGACAGAGATCACCATGAGGCATCTGCTGAGCTCCCTCATTTTCCCTTCACAAGGAAAAGCTGGATTTACGAGTGGCTTCCGAGCAGGTCTTTGTGCACGCCCTTGGGCCATCCTGACCACACTTTGGAGTTGTTGGAATGGGTGATTTATGCCCCTCACCAACAAAGCAGCCAGTGACAGCCGCACGACCTCGGGCACAATTGTGAAATTCAGGGGATATTCATGCACCAATGCTTTACATTTTTCTCTGGGCACCGCCGTCAGCAAAACGCTCCGGTATTCAGATGAGGGTCCTGCAAAAGGTCAAACTGAAATTTGCTTGCATATCTGAGCAAATATTTGTGAACAATTTCCCCCATTATTCTCTAAGCTTTTACGCACGGCCCGCCCCGAGAGAAGCGTGGTCCTTGTTAAAATACTTCTGGGGACTGCAGTGACTTAAAAAACTGCCTGGAAGCAATTCCTGGGCTGACTATTCAAATGCATTTTCTGCAAACAAAAGTTTATTTGCTGTGTATAGATAAATGCTGTCAGTGGGCTAATTTGGAAGCACTGTTGATTACCCATTGTAATGAGGCCTATTACATAATTAAAAGTGTTTTCTCCTAACTGCATTTTGCTGCTAATTAACATTTTATGCCATCTACAATGGACACTTTGGGCTGCATCAAAGACATTATTATGCAATTTTATCCTAAGAGCAGACTATGAATTATTAATTAATATCAAATCTGTTGATTAAAGGGGAATTTGTAAGTATGCCAGTCATAGCCAGGAACATGCTTCACCCATATATATTCCCCTGCAACACAGTCCAAAATTATATGGAGTAAAGAAAAGATAGAAGATTGGGAGTGTGAAACATGGGAGACTGGGATAATTTATGAGAACCTCTGATGTTTTTCCAGAAATTCCTGTTGTTAGTGTTTTAATTAAACAGCATCTTCTAAAACGCTCTGTCATGTCCCAGCAGGATTCACAAAGGGAAAACGGCGGAATCCTTGTTCCTTGGGCAAGTCAGACAGCAACAGGAACTCAGGGTACAAATTCACCTCAGCCTGGAAGTTCAGATCAAAAATTTGCCCAGTTTTGGGGGGTGGAAGCAGCAGATGCTGGCAGAGATCGAGGAACACCTACAGAAATTATTTTGCTGTGGCATCACCTTGAAAAACGAGATGTGGGTGAGAGCAAGGCTCAGTGTGAGTGTGGAGAGAGTTACCTGCCCACTGCTCACTTACACAACTGCCTAAATTGGCACAAATTTATACAAATGTCTAAATTTAGGTGCATGGCTACTGGATAAAATCCTGACTTCTTGAGGTCGAGCGTGGATTCCTTTCAACATGAGCCAATTCACCATCTGAATTGCCCACCGTGAGTGATAATCAGGGCAGGTCAGGTCCTGGAACACCACATCCAGCCCAGCTGCATCCTCTGACCCTCACCCAGGAGGAACAGGGAGCTCCAAAGGGCAGCAGAACCTGCTGAGAGCCACAGCCACCCTAAAAAATCAACCTTGGGGCTTCTTCCAAGACCAGGCATCCCGTGGGACACAATGGAGTGCCCACCCCATGCTCTTGGCTGTCCGGGAGTCAAGGCTCATCAATCACAGGCAGCAGGATATGGCATCATCCCAGGATTCAGAAATGAAGGAGCAGCCTGACCCTCTGCCAGCCCTGGCATCTGCTCGCTGCTGCAGCAGCCAGGTTCTGGTCTGGGCTCAGGTCTGAACTGGCTGCAGCCCACCATGAGCTCAGGAAAGGTGGTTTAATAATAATAACAATAGTAGTAATAGTAGTAGTAATAGTAGTAGTAATTATTATTGTTGTCGTTATTGATGTTGCTATAATAATTTTAATGGGTGTAGCTGTTGGTGCTGCTGTTGTTGTTATACTCATTATTATTACTATTAATCAGGCTGGAGGATGTGCCTGCTGTAGCAGAGCTGGAGACACCTGAGCTGCGCTCCACACGCTGCACAGATTGCATCCGGGCAGGGAAAAGCCTTCATTCCATGCCTGCTGGGAAAAGCTGCCTGAGCAGCCTTGTTTACCAACAGGAGCAGGCTGCAGGAGAGCTGTGTGACAGCACACACCACAGTCAGAGTTTGTGCTTGAATCCGAAAAGGGGAAGGGGAGAGGGAAGCGCCGGGAGCCATGGGGGTGTTCGCAGCTTGGGGCAGTCCCAGCTGTGCTCAGCCCGTTTCTCACACCCACTGTGATCAGGGTGGCACCCAGGTAAGAAAAACAGCAAAACAGGTTATAAATTAAAAAATGGGTCAAGCAAAGAGCCACGCTTCAGGTCTTGGACGTGCACGGATGTCCCTGGATGGAAAGGGCTTCTCTGCAGGCTAAAGGGGGACCCATGACGTCCCTCCCTCCAGAATATTCCTGCCCCAAAAAAGGCAAAAATCTCCCAGATTCCTGGTTGAAGCACAAACCCAAGCCCAGGGGTGAAGGTCCCCTCCCCTCTCATCCCAAGAGCTCTGTGTGTGGACTCCACCCTGCCCACATTCAGCCTGGCCATGGGCACCTTGCTAAGTCCTGCCAGACCCAGGAGCCTTAATGAAACCCAGGACCACTTAATTAATTGCTGTCCTCCTTGCAAGAACAGTACACAGGGAAAATAATAATTGGAATTCATAAACCCTTGGATACACGGTAGTTAATGAGAGCCTCTGACTATAGAGGAAGATGCAGCTCTGTTTACAGCAGCCCTTTTCATTATGTTTTTCTCGTTTTGACTTCTCTCATTATTTCTGGAGAACATAAAGAAGAGCTCCTTTAGACATGCAAAAATGAAGCCAGACAGCACAGAGAGGGTCTGGAAGGTTTTTCTTTACAAGGCTGGGTAATTCTGAAGGCAGACTAAAGGAAAGGTGTGTTAACATCTTTTTATTTTTTTTACACTCTGCGTTGCCACTTCACCTTTAGCAAGAAGTTTTGCACTTTGGGTTAGCTGACAGGTCCTATTTCAAGTGAAAACCCCAGTGCAGGAGATGGCACTGATAGCAGCTCTGTATACCACAAAAACCATGATGGTCCCCAAAACTGAGTGTCTGCATCCCTCAGTCCCACACTGGCTCCCATGGTTTCTTTGTAGAGTTTTGTAGAAGATTTCTTTTCTAACACTTTTCTGGCCATCAGGACTGCAGAGGAAGCATGAAAGCATTAACTGGATGCAAAAAAAAAAGGGGGTCAGATGGTAGAAAAATCATCCCCTTCATTGCTGTTTTCTTCTTTGAAAGCAGCGCCTCACCTGGATAATTTCTGCTCTTTAACCCCCAGAAGCTGGAGATTATTGGGGTCCCCCATTCACCACCCAGTGTAACTCCAGCCTCAGCATTTCCCCTCCTCACTGATTATCCTCACAGTGAAACCAAGCCATTCATTTGTAAAGCCATGAAAGCACGGAGGACATCCATGATTCCACCCCGGAAAACTCCCCAGGTCGTTAAAGCCATGAGATATTTCCTGCTCCCGCCACACTGGGCTGAGGACTTTTTGACCCTGGCCACTTGCAGAAAGCCAAGCCATCCTGCAGAGTACAATTTTTTTTTTTTTTTTTTTTTTTTAATAAACATGTCATGTTTGAGAGCCTATAAATACCCAAGCAATTTATTGCAGATTTCCCACTCTCCATTTTTCTGATCTCAGCGCCGGGGCTCAGAGTTCAGCCCCGATCCCAGTTAATACACAGCAGCAGCTTTGCATGTCAATTAGAGGGAGAAGGTTGTTTTCTGGCTCGACCTCTGAGATCAAGTGCTAATGCACTACAGAAAAAGGCAGTGATCTATCATCCAAACTCCAGCCTGGACTGCTTTTTTCCTGGGAGAAGGGTTTGCAATAACTCACTCGATGCCATCAGTCACATCTTGGCCGTCCTCTCGGGGACGTTCCCAGCGTTACTCCAGCACCAGGGGCCTTCAGCCCTGGACACTGATTGAACACAACGCCTTATTACTCATTTCATGGCAACAGCTTCGTGGCCAGGTCATGGAGCAAGACCCAGACATGGAGAACAGCAGCTCTCACGGCCAGAAACCTTCGTGGTTTGAGGATACGCCGTGGGTTGATGGCGCCGCGACAAACGCTCCTCCCTACGGGGCGTTGCTGAAAAGGGCAGCAGAAAAGCAAGGAAAAGTGACCTGGTCATGAGTTATGTCTGGGAGCAGTCAAAAAACAATGTTTTCAAGCCATTTCCCTGACTTTTGTTGTGTATTTGTAATCATTTTTGTTGTGTATTTGTTTTCCTGCACAGACCAAAGTGGGAACGCAGTGCCCAAGGGGAGCAGAGATGAAGCTGTGACCCCAAAGGATGAGGGGACACAAGAAGAAAGAGTTTCCAAAAGATATCCTGGAGTATGGCACAGCTCAGGATATCCTTTCAAAGGCAATATTTGGGGACAAAAATGTTGGGTTTTTTTAAATCCCCCCATAAAGAATTTTGTTTTCCTTCTCTTTTCCTCCTTTCCTTCTTTTTTAGAGGGAAGATTTTAGGCTGGGAACAGGTGAGGAGCTATAAAGTCTTCACCCCAGCACAGTCCCCAACACAGAGAACTGATGGCAGCCTGTCCCTGTGGGCAACGTGGGCTGGGAAGGATGCCAAGAGCTGGGAAATGTTTCCAAATACCTGCCACAGAGTGCAGTCAGCGCATCCCTGGGGAAAAACAAACCTGCTCATCAGAGATGCTCCCAGGAAAACTGCTCTGGGAGATGGTTTATGGGGCAGGAGGGACCTCTCTGGACAGGATGCACACACAGTGCCTCTGTTTCCAGGAGCAAAGCGCCGTCCCAGGTGCCCTTCAGGGAGGCTCAGAGCCTTATTTGCCTTTTTTTCCCCCCAGCTGCATATTCATCTGCTTAGTTTGTAAATCCCTGGAGCCTCGTTTGTCCAATTAGTGCTTGCTGAGTCTCTTGCTACTGGCAAATAATAGGCTCTTCCATGCACTATTGCATTACCCAAAAGGAAATTACTTGGCAGCTAAGAACCGAGGTGTCTTAGTGCCACGAGGAATTGGAGGGAGGAGAGGCAGCTCCTGCACCTTAACTGGCCCTGACATAAGCCCTGAGTGGACAGGAGGGCTCAGCCCCAATCCTTTGCAAGGCGTGAGGTCATCTTCGTGCCGTTTCGGTGTTCTGGGAACTGGGATTTGGGAAAAACCTGCCTGATGCATCCATACCTAAAAGTTTTGCAAACAAACAGCTTTACCTTCACTCTTCTGAGCCTTCACTTTTACAGGTGCTGCAGCATCCCACAGCTCCCCAGTGGCATTCCTTGCTCTGCTCCCTGTCGCAACTTGCTGCTGGTGAAAGCTAATCCCCTCCAGCCAGACCTTTTGCAGCAGAATAAATCATCCGAGTGGAATTAAAAAGATTCCCAAGCATTTGAAGAATGAGGCCGTATTTTTAGCAGTAACAACCAAAAAGAAAAAAAAAAGACAAAAAAAAACCCTTCTTTTTCCTCCTCCTTTCTACTGGTGCAGTTCATCACTCAGAGGGAAGGGTGTTGACACTTTCCACTAGACAAAAGTTGCTCCAAGATCCATCTAGCCTGACCTTGGACACTTCCAGGGATCCAGGGGCAGCCGCAGCTTCCCTGGGAAACCTGTGCCAGGGCCTCACCACCCTCACAGGGAAGAATTCCTTCCTGAATACCAACCTAAATTTCTCATCTTTTACTTTAAAACTATTCCCCCTTCTCCTGTCACTAATGTGACAGCAGAGCATCCTGTTGGAGACAAACCACTTGTCTGGGGGGAAAAAGAAGGGACAAAAATTCAGCATCCAGACAAAGGAGCAAAGAGGGATAGAACTGATGGAATCACCCATACTGACATGCAGCAGGGCCACAGAGGCCAGGTTTTCCTTACTCCAGCCTGACATTTAGGTGAGACATATATATTCCTTGACAGAGTTCGTGAGCAGTTTGACCTGTGCTAATCCTTTACCCCCAGCTGGGAGAGAGCCTTCCACCAGAAATCAATCTGCCTTCCCTCCATTTCTTGTCTGACTGCACCCAGTTCCTTAGGAAGAGGCAGAAATGTCCCTCTCTGATTTATCATACAACTTTAATAAGCACATTTTAGAGTTCAGGTCCTATCCTTTCACGAGCATCGTTATTTCAGACTGGTTTTATAACGAGGAAAATGTGCCATTAAAGTGTCTTTCTCCAATGGACTCAAGTAGCCCTTCAGTTTAAGCCTCCCTTGTGGCTTGGAAAGCTGGAATTTTGTTTGTCAGTGCTGAATAAGACACCAAGACGATGGCATGAGTGTCTAAAAGGTGTGTGAAGTAGTTGTGGCTGCAGCTGGAGTCTGTTGAGTGCGGCTGGATCATCACTCACTCCCCCAGGAGGGGTTTGCAAGTGCTGCTTATTTCCAGCTTGCCAAATCCTGCCCCTGGGGAAGGCTCTGTGCTCACAGCTCTGTTCTTCCCTTGGCTCGGTTTTGGTTTTACAGAGGGGTAAAGGAGACCAGAACTGAGCTTGGATCTGCTGGAAAACTCTCCATCCACAGGCCAAGGCTGGCACTGAGAGGATTTAAATCTCCATCAGATTCATGTTCTGTTAAAATTCTGTTATATGTAGGTTTTATTAAGTGAATGTTGTTTAAGATTTCTTTCTGTTAAAATTTCATCAATACAGAGTTTAAGTTTTATTTAATTTAAAATTATCCTAGGTTTTGTTAAAATATGCTTATCTAACTTGCAAAGTTTAGTTATTTTCTTTTAGTGGGCATTGGGTCAGACCTTTAGTTGTTATCCAACTAAAACCAACATTAGAACTGTAAATAAGCCAAACCTGGAGATATTTGCCCAGATTTTTAATAAGCTTAGTCTGAACCCGATTGCTAAAACCTGAAGTGAATTAAATCAGAGATAGAGCTGAGTGTAAACTCCGGAGCAAGCTCACCTGGATTTTAGGGACAGCTTGCACACATAAGCTAAGCCCACCCTTGCTAGATAAAAGCAAAAATCAAACCAACCTCACCTGGCTTTTGCAGAGGGCCAGTGAATCCCATTTCCCTGCTTCCAAAGCCATCCCTTTCCAAACAGACCAAGCACCCCAGACTGAACCCCAAACCAAGCTGAAATTCCCTCCCACACGAGCCAGGGGGAAAACTGGCACATCCTTGGCTGCTGGGGTGTGACAAAGCCCAGATACTGAGGCTCTGCCTCCCACCTTTACTGACTTCTGCTAAAATCTCCTCACACGGGGCACCATTAAAATGTGGATTTGCTATCTTCTTTTATTGTGTTAGAGCCGGGATTAAAAGCTCGGGAGATGCAGTTTTCAGACTCAGGTGTTTGTTTATTCTTATCTATGTTACAGGCTCACAAACTGTGAGTTTTAGCTAACAAAGTGAAAAATAGCTCTGTCTCTAATTCTTTCCAAGGACTTTTAAGCATAAATTGTCCAATTACGAGATGACACCGGTATTATTTTTACTTTTCACCCAATAACTAAACACCCGTGGCCCGCAATGCGGACTTTTCTACCCAATTACAAAACACCACCCAAACCCCTGAAGCAGAAGGTGAAAGAAGAATTTAGCCTACACCCTAAATCCTTCATCTTGCTTTGTATATATTACTACACTCTAAAGCCTTAAACTCTAAGTTTTCCTCCCTGTGATCTCTTCTATCCAAACTCCACACTCGCAAACCCAGTTGTTCAATTTTGGAAGCCTGTTTCACAGCCTCAGGTCAAATGTAGTGCTTGCTTGAGGATCAGTGCCTGTCAACACACAAAGCCTAAAATTCTCATCTTCTGGAGTTCCAACAACCCCCGGTTCCCGACCTGTGTGGCCACACTTTGCGCTCCCCAGGTGACTTCAGCAGGTTCTGCTCCTCACTTTGGGCTACGTTGAGGTCTGGGCTTGCACATCTGGGGGTTCTCATTAGAGGAGGGCTTTGATTTGGGGCAGCGAAGCTTGGAAAGCTTGGGAATGACCAAGGCAAAGGGTCAGTCCTGAGCACTGCTCAAATGTGATGGATGGCCATCCAATGGAACGACACACTGGAGCAAACGGGAGAATCCCTGGCCACACGGGAGGAAAACAGAGCTGGGTCGTGGCTGCAGTGACAGCAGCTGGTCCTGGAGCTGGTTTTGCAATTCTGGGTGAAACTTCATCCTTATCTGACACAGATAAAGCTGTCAGAGACAGCCACTCACCTGGGTTTAAAAGGTGCTGCTGTGACAACTGGTGCTTTGCTCCACAGCAGGATTAAGACAACCTCTCCCAGGCAGTGGGAAATGCCCCACTATTGCTTTAGCAGATAGAAGCAGATATTATATTTATTTCTACAGCCATGTAGCAGAGAAAACAGGCAATAAATAAATAAATAAATAAATAAATAATAAAAAACCCCACAAATCCCATATGAACTAAAAGGGTATCGATACACTCACTCCCAAATCCTCTCTCTTCAGCAAAACCAGAGACATCTGCTGCTGAGCTGCACACTCAGCACCACACAGAAATTATTCACCACACAGAAATTATTTCTTCTGAGCCCAAAGAGGAACCGAGTGAGTCACGGCTCCATCACGGAGCCTTTTTTTTCTCTATTTTGCAAATATTTTCTGTGGGGCGATGCCGTAACTTTTGTGGTGCCTGCAGAGCAGTGTCTGTGTGTCTGTGTGTGTGCAAGGAGGTGGTGTTAAACTGGGGGATCCTGAAGGGCTCAGGGAGTGACTGCACAGGTAAAATGGTCCAGGATGTGCTGCTCCAGCTCATAAATCAGGCGCTGAATCCTGGCACGGACCCCCAACAAGCAAAACTCCTGAGAGCTGCCACTCTCCCTGTGGAGATTCTGCCAGCTCAAGTTTTAATCAGGTGAGTTAATCACTGTTTTCTGCCTGTCCTGGCATCAGGAAGGAGGAGAGGATGACTCCACCTGCGTCGGATCCAACTGTGGGTTGATGCCACGAGCCCCCAGGATATTCCAGACATGGATCCCAAGATGTCAAGATTCAGGGCCCCAAGAATCCCAAGATTCCCTGCCCAGGTGATCCTTAACATCCCTTCCAACCCAAACCATTCTGAGATCCCTTGTCAGACCCTGGTTTAGGCACCAAAGAGCTTGGGAAAGAAACTGCTCCATGGAACCAGGAGCTCCCAGCCTGGAGGTTTCAGCACTGTGAGCTGCCAGGAGGATGAGCTGAAGGCACAGTTCCTGGCTGGATCAGCTCTTGGCTCCATGGGAAAGGCTGGATGCTGTGCTTTCATGCCAAGGTGCCGTGCTCTCCCTTCCCAGGCAGCCCTACCTCTCGACACCTGAAAAAATCAGAGCTCCCCTTTCCTTCCTGGGAATGTTCAGATCTGCAAAAGCGCCCGCAATCCAAAATATCGACAACAAGAAGCTGGGAAAAGCCCCAGATGGGGTCTGCTGCCATCACAGACCCTCTGGCAGGGTTGGCCCAGCCCCACCCAGCACCAGCACGTCCCCCAGCCCTGGCAGATTGCTTTCAGGAATAACAAAAATCCCCCAGCTTGTGCAGAGAACAGAGAGAGCCTGTTTGTACCTCGGGCTGCATTAAAACACTCAGTTTAGTGCTGTGATGGGTTTTTCAAACATTTCTGGCTCTGGTAAAACATTTGAATAACCCTGATAATGTTTATCATGTGGTGAGGGCTGCTTGGGCTGGAACGAGCCATAACTCCAGCTTGCAGGAACCCCAGGAACCAAAAATCTCCTATCTCTGGGCTGTGAGCTGATGTCCCTCACTCACACCCTTCCCCAGGCTGGCCCCAGGGATGAGAAGCAGCACGAAGCCCTTGGGGAGAAGATTTTTTATGTCCTCAGTGATTTAGGGCACACAAAGCCAGGGAGGTTTAGGGCCAGGTGTTTCAGAGCAATTCCGTCACGTGTTCCCGTGAGGGTTTGAGCAGAGCCCCAGGGAATTACATGGCAGAAAAAACTTGCACTAGCTCCTGGAGCATCAGCTGGAGAAGGGACTGAGTGGGGTGGAAAGGAAGTGTTGGGTTCAAAGGAGCCATCACAGCCCTGGATTCCACCACCTCACTCACCAAACCCCTGCTCCAGACCCTGAGGACCTCTTACCATGCCAACACCTTGCAAAAAAGGCCTTATATTAATAAATTCCTTCTGAAGAGGATGATTTCAGCTCCCATGGGGATGTCACTCCTGCGAGGAGCCTTTTGGAATGGTGGGAGACAGGGCTTTAGGTAAACAGGATATTCCCTGCAGGGAAAATTCACATCCCCCAGCAGGCAGGAAAGAAGTGGATTCCTGGAGCAGGGTATTTTCCATTCACTGCTAGAAAATAGGTGGACAGAGCCCCGGGCTGTGCTTTTCCTGTTATGTGAGCAAAGGTTTAGGTGGGTTTTTCTCTTCTTTTTTTTCTTTTTTCCATTTATCCTGGATTTATTTTGTTGGTTCACTCTAACATCTGACTGTGTCACACCAATTTATTGGGGGGGTTCACCCTGGCTGCAGGATATGCGATGTTGTTATGTCTGCCTGCGCACGTGCATCAGCTTGAAAAGTGTAAAAGTGGTTGGAAAGGATTCCCATCAAAAATATCAGAATAGGTCCCTGTGGTGGAGGAAATAACAGTGAGGGGCTGGAGCACTTGGAGCACACTGCAGTGCTCAGGAGCCTGTGCAGGAACGGCACTCAGAAGACCATGGCAGAAGGAGCTTCTCAGGTGTTCACTCTGCCAGGAGTCAGTGCTTGGAGCCTGCCCTGGGGGGCCCAAATCCTTCAGGGAAGGAGATTCACAGCTGATAAAATAGTCCAGCAGTGATTTAAATGTTCACTTTGTACAATCACAGAATCATAAAATGGTTGGAAGGGGTCTCAGAGCCCATCTCATCCCACCCCCTGCCAGGGACACCTTTCACGGTCCCAGATTGCTCCAAGCTCTGTCCAACCTGGCCTTGGACACTTCCAGGCTTCTCTGGGCACCCTGTGCCAGGGTCTCAGCACCCTCACAGGGAAAATTCCTTCCCAACCTCCCATCCATCCCTGCCCTCTGGCAGTGGAAGCCATTCCCTGTGTCCTGTCCCTCCATCCCTTGTCCTCGCTCCCTCTCCAGCTCTCCTGGAGCCCCTTTATGCCCTGGAAGGATCTCTGAGCTCTCCCTGGAGCTTTCTGTTCTTCAGGCTGAACAGCCCAAGTGGTGCTTGAGCCAGGAGGGGCTGCAGGGGGGAATTACAGGGTGAGGGAAGAAGATGCAGGATTTGCTGTCCTGTTTAGCCACGTGTGAGTGCACTTGAATCAGCCTCTCCAGGAGCAGCACACACTGAAGCCTGGGCTAAGCCACTGACTCCTTTCCTTTTTTTTTTTTTTTTTTTTTTTTTTTTTTCCTGCTATTCCATGATGGATTACAGGACTTAAACAAGCACACAGACCCTATGGAGGGAATAAATTCAGTGAGAAGGTTGAGTACCAGGAGTCAGAGCGGTGACTGCCATGAAATTGGCTTTGCTGGAACTGTGCTGATTTATTGCACCCAAAAACCTGAGCTGAGGTGGGAAGGAGCAGCCAGCAGAGGGGCATGGACAGACTTCCCTGCTGGAGGCTGCTGCAGCTTTGGAGCACGGGCCCAGAGTGGCATCTCTGTCTCCAGGGGTTGGGTTTCCACGGCTCATCCAGTCAACAGAAGCAGGAAAATCCCATTGTGAGGAGCAGGGGATCACAAATCCCCAGTCATATTTCGCTCCAGCACTGCTGTGACTCCCGAGCCAGGCTGTGTGGTTTGCTCCTGAAGGACACACGAATCACTTTTCCCCTCTTGGCTTGTCCCCAGCTGTCCCAGGATGGTTGGGGGACACCCAGCACCTTGGCACATCCAGACCAAACCCTGCCAGCCGTCCCCTTGTCGGGGCAGAGACCCCTGAACCTGCTGCCACACAAACCCTGCGAGGAGCTGAGGGGTGGCCAAAACACGCCAAGGCACTTTCACCCCCCTTTCAGGGCTGCAGGAGTTCTGGGCAGTGAAGAGCCCAGCGCAGCAGGGTCTGCAGGCACTGGGCCTCTGGCTCTGAAGGGTTTGGGGAGGCTCAGCTCCTCAGCCGCTGCCCGAGGTGGCAATAGCGAAAGGAATCTGAAGGAGGATTGAATTTCACTGAGATCTGAGCCCCTTTCCAAACCCTCGGCCGGCGGAAGCAAACGCAGCATTTTATTTTATTTTATTTTAATTTAATTTATTTTATCTTCTCTTACCTCCCACAGACTGGGGCTGGCATCTCAAACCGCAGCTCCCAGGGCAGACACCTCTCCACCGCGGGGTCCACTGCTAATTACCCTTGATATTCCTGCCGTCGGGAGCTCCCAGGCCTGTAATTAGAAGCAAAAGGAGGAGATGGAGAGGTGGCAGGCGGAAGGCTGGGAAGAGAGAGCTGCTCCAGGTCAGCGGGCGGGCCGGGGAACTCGTGCAACGTGAGCATCATCAACCTGGAGCCTCTAATCGGGAGCTTGGAAGGAGCCTTTTCCATCTGTCTCCAAAGAAGGAGCGCCAGAGCTGCTGGAGGAGGCTGGGGCAGGGTGACCACAGCCCCTGGCAGGCTGGCTCGTGGAATGGATCCCATCTTCCCTCTGCGCCAGCAGCCTCCTGGACCAGGGACACACGGTCACAGCCTGCTCCTGACCCTCCTGTGCTGGCTCAGCCCCGGGGGAGGATGAATTTCCATCGCTGCTTTCAAGTCGTGCTGCTGGTTATTGCTTACGCACTGTATCAGCCATCAAAGTTCCCGTGAAAACACTGAATAGGACACAAATTGCAAATTAGGCTTTAATTAGAAGCTGGCACCTGCTTTCTGACCAAGAAATACAATGAAGACGTCTATATGTTGCTATGGCAGTCCGGAAACCGTAGATTTCTGTTTCAGGACCCTTTGAAGACAAATTTACTCAGCGCTATAAACTTGTATGCCAAAGTGATTAACACTTTAATGCTAATATCAAGCTGGACCAGTTACACACATTTTATTCATTAGAAGGCATCATTTTTCAACCGCGCCTTATCAGTATGCAAATGAGATTTTGACTCAGGCATTGTCTGCTCCCAAAAGCGCAGCCAAAGTGAATTCAATTAATGCGATTTACATCCCAATGTGACACGCGAGGCTGTGCCGGGCGTGATAAGGGAGCCAGATGGGAGCTGGGCTCCCGGCACACCCCAGCCTTCATCCTCCTCCTCTTCCTCCCGGCTCCCGGGCTTTGCTGGGCATCCCCGGAACAAAAACCTGGGGTTTTTTTCCCCTCTCTGGATGCTTCAGACAGCCCGTGGAGCCACTGAAATGTTTAAAACCACGGGAACGCCTCCGCTGCCAGCCCAGGGTAACCGAGGACAAACTCCAGCCTTTCTCCTTCGCTGGGTCGAGCCTTACAGATGTGCGAACAGCTGGGTAAGCGGCTTCCGCTGCAAGGGCAGACCCCCAGGGGATCCTGGCATCCTCCTGAAGGATCCCTCTGGCTTTTCCCCGATCCGGGCCAGACTCCTGATCCTCCTGATGCCTGGAGGACGCCTGCTCGCAGCGCTGGCCCTGCCCCAGCCCCAGATTTGGGTGCGGGCACCGAGGCAGGATTGATGTGCACAGGATTTTGGGCAAGGCTGAGCCGGAGCACAGGGGAGCAGGACGCTCACTGTCCCCTCGCTGTCACCCTGCGCTGCCCCTCTGCACCTGGGGCTTCAAACAGAAACCCGAGTCTCATCTCACACCTCAGGATTTTTCCACGACTCTTTGACACCTGTTTGGCCAGAGCTGGGAAGGCACAGGCAGCTCTCCTGGGAATGGCTTCATTTTGCCAGCACCTGGTCCAAACCAGAATGCGTTGGGAGGTCTGAGAGTCATCCCAAAACCCCTAAAACAAGGCTCAGCGCCTGCTCTTAAACGCAGGAGCTTGCCCCAAAGTGCTGCTGATAGATATAGTAGGTGCAAGACCACACACCTGAGAGCCTGGGGGTTAAAAAAAGAACTTTTTCCTTACGTGACTGAGGTTCATCTGGGGTTTCAGTGGGTGTTTCTGCCCTTGCTCATGCCAGGACACTGCCCAGGCGCTGCCTGGATGCTCCTTGCCTGGAGCTTTGGAGGGCTGGCTGAAAGCCACCAATGCCAGGTCAATTTTTTCATGGCGTAATGAATTTTCTGCTGAAATTCCCGAAGCAGGCAGCATCCATTTCTTTGTTTACCTAACGCTGCCTGTATCCAGGTGAACCACTGAAGTCTCTCCCAATCCCAGTGTTTGCCCAGCCCAGGTGGATGCCCTGTTTGAGCACAGAGTGGGTCCACAAGGTGAATGCCACACCTTGAGCAGCTCTGAGCAGCACCCAGCCCGAGCTGGGAAACAGCAGTGGAGAGGAGCCCACACATCCACGAGGGTTAATTAACCCAGGGAACGTGCAGCAGGGAGCTGAATTTGTCCCCGAGTTCACCCTGCCCACTGTGCCCTCCGTTCCCGCCCTCCCCTGCCCCTCCTCTTTCGCTCCCCAAAATTCCGCTCGTTTTCACGGCTGCACGATGCAAGGTGGGAAAGCCTTCCCAGGCACATCCCTGTCCCGCTTGCTCCCCTTCACCTCCCACCCAGGCAGGGACGTTCATCCCCTCCCTCCCAACATTCCCAGGCCCATTTCCACCTCCCGCATCCCCATGTTCCCCACAGCGATCTCCCCATCCCAGCTCCTTTTGGGTTTCCAGGCCTGGGTTTGGCTGGGCAGACCCCTTGTAGATCGCTGTGTGCCCCCTTTCAGCCGGCCAGCACTTTGTTATCCCTGAGCACAGTTAACCTTTTTCCACAAACAAAACATTCCGGGACAATTATTCACCTTGGCAGAGCGATTGTGGAGGAAGGCAAAGAGGAAAAGACGTTTCCAGAGAGGCGAATTCTGACCCCAAACACAAAGTCAACTGTTGCTCGAAATCTTCCCTTTTTAGGGTTCAAAGGACAGGCAATAAGCAAGCTCAAATTGTCGCCGAGTCTTAACTGAAGTTGCTCTCAGGCCAGCAAAATTTCCTGTTTATTCATGCAAATTCTCTGTAACCAGCTTAGGCACATTATCCAGCGCCGGGACCTGCGGGAGATCCCGCCTGACTGGATCAGGAGAGGGAAACTCAGCGCCAGGTATCAGCACAGGCAGTTAAGGTGCTTCCAAATATCCCGATTAATTCCCAGATTGGCCTGGCATTAGGGATAAGAGAACAGGCCCTTGTTGTCTGAGTGCACATGACTGTTAATGATGGGCAAAGTCCCCAGGGGCTGGGACAGGCTCCAGCCAGGGAAAACAGCATTCCATTGATCAGCCCCTGCCCGGCCCTGATCGATACCTGCTTGGGCTACGTGGAAATGCTCATTTATCTCTTACGTGCAGGTAATGATGAGAGCGTGGAGGTGGCTGGAATAAATCCTGGGGGATGTTAACGACCCCCTCCCCTGCTGGTGTCAGCAGGAACTCTCGTTTCTCTCTCCCCACGGGGCTGCAGATTTCAGACACACAGCCCTGGTGGCTTGTGCTGCCTGGCAAATGGCAACCACAAGCCACTGTGAGCACACAGGGGCAGGAAGAAAAGCAGCTTCCAGGGCTTGTTTTAGGGGAATTTGGGCGCCCAGAGCCAAAGGCCCTCACCCGAGCATCCTCCCAAGCACTGCTGAAGGGAGAGCTCAGAGTCCCTTCTAGGGAATGAACGGGCTCCAGGAGAGCTGGAGAGGGACAGGGGACAAGGGATGGAGGGACAGGACACAGGGAATGGCTTCCACTGCCAGAGGGCAGGGATAGATGGGAGATTGAGAAGGAATTCCTGGCTGGAGAGTGGTGAGGCCCTGGCACAGGGTGCCCAGAGAAGCTGTGGCTGCCCCTGGATCCCTGGAAGTGCCCAAGGCCAGGCTGGACAGGGCTTGGAGCAACCTGGGATAGTGGAAGGTGTCCCTGCCCTGGCAGGGGCTGGAACTGGATGGGATTTAAGGTCCCTTCCCACCCAAACCATTCTGGGATTCTGTGATTTGAAGAGCAAAGGAAGTTTCTTTGGCTGCAGGGGCCATAGTTTAGTGTTGATTTTCAGTCAGAGTTTAGTGTTGATTTTCAGTCACTGTAGGGTAAATTCAGAGTGACTGAAGCACTCACCATCCCTCATGAGCAGCGCTCCTGCAGGTGATGACAGAGTTTGGTATCACTGATGCAGAAAGAAGGAGCTGGAGGAGCTGCCCAAGGCTTGGAGGACAGAGGGAAGAGAGAACAACAGGCTGGGAACCCCATGAACCTCATTAAAACTTACACCTGGTACCACAAAAAGCGAACAACAACAACAACAAAGAGAGAGAGAGAGATTTAAATGCATTTAGCTCAGGACTGGGGTGTTCCCAGAGCACATGGTGAGCCTGTTCACTAGGAAAACCCCACACCCCTACAAAACAGATGAGCAGCAGTAGCTCTGCATGGCAGGAGAGGCAGCCCAAGCTGGTGTTTTGTAGCTTCAGGAAAGTGGGCTACCATTGGAAACGCATGATTTTTCCATTTGTTATTTTCCTATTTCACGAGGCTGTCCCAGGGACACGAATATCAACTTCCTTTTCCTTATCAGCTGCAGGGGGGTGGAAAATAACAGGCTGCTGACCCTAGTTAACTCCCTCCCACAGCAGGGTGCTCCATGGATGTTACTGCATCCCCTCCAGGTCAGGGGGTTACAGCTCTTCCCAAGGATATCTGTTTCAACACCCCCGCCAAAAAAAAAAAAAAAAAAAAAAAAAAAAAAAGAAAAAATCCCACAGTGCCACAAAGCAACACTGGAGGGGGGAAAGGGGTTTGTTTTCAGCTGAGCCTGTTGAAAACATTGGGTGCCCTGAAAGTGAGAGCCTCGTGTTTCCAGGAGAAGCTTTGTGGCCCTAATAACTCAAAATTGGCTCAGGTTGAAGAGGCAAAAGTCTTCCTTGCAGGTGGTCTCCTAACCAGCCTGGAGAGCAGGATGGGCGAGGAAAAGCCCTGTCAGTGCCTTGTAAATGAAAACGAGAGAAATGTTTTAATCTCCCCAAGTCCTCCCAGCAGTTTTTTTTCCCTGTTAGGCTGCCACAGCCAGCCCAACATCCATTCCCTTCTGCCAGACAACTCCAAAGACCCTGAGAAGTGCAGGGCTGGGGTTGGCTATCTAAAATCATGAAGGACCAAGAGCAAAGGAGATATTTAGTAAAGGCTTGACAGGAGATGGATAGGTTCAATCCAAGACCTTCCTTTATAACAGCCACCAGTTCAGGTTGTCCAGGGAGTGGTGGGATCGCCATCACTGCTGGTTTGGGGTTCTCAAGTCCCTAAAATACTGCACTTCCATTGCACTCACCTTCTTCCCATGGAATTGCTTCATTCACAAGGGTTTGGATCTCCCCGGCCAGCCCAGAACCTCCCCCAGGTGCCATGACCCAAACAAGTCCCATGAGGAATTTCTTGCAGCCAGGGCAGAACTCCAGCCCATCCAACAGAGAGGCCTGGCTGCAGAACACACACGTGTGGGTACAGCCCTAGAAATCCTGAGATAATTAAGCCTCTCACTGGCAAAACCTTTTAATTGCATAGCAGCTTCCAGCTGGAGGTTGGGCTGCAGGGAGGCTTCCCCTGGCACTCGATCCCATCCCTGCTGCAGAGCACAGGGCAGCAGAGGAGGCATTGCTGCATGGAGAAAAACACAGAGCCAAGGTTCTGACCCCTCTCCTCCAGCCAAACCACCTCCAGTCCCTGCTACAGGTGAAACCATGGGAGGATTTCCAGGCCTGACTTCTCCCTGTGGTCCTAAACAATCTCCTTTCAGTCCCACACATTGCTCTGGGAAGGGGGAAGAGAATTCCTCTGCCCCTTCTCACCCCAAAGTACACACCCAGAGGAAGAGTTGGCTCATCTGGCTGTGCTCCTCCCATCAGGAGGGCTGGAAGAGACAGGAACAGGAGGATGTGCCTTCAGGGAGCACTGGCCACAGCCAGAGCCACTCACTGGGGACCAGCAGGGTCATCCCGGGACCACCCCATTCCCAGGGCACGGAGACCCCAACCCGCTCAGCCAAAAAAGCCACAGATGTCCCATCCCCAAATCTTTTGACGTGTGGGTTTGAGCCCCTTTCACCTGCTGGGGAGGAAAGCACAGGCTGAAGAAGATTAAAGGTTGCCCAGAGAATCTGTGGCTGCCCCATTCCTGGAAGTGTTCCAGGCAGGTTGGATGGGGCTTGGAAAAACCTGGGATAATGGAAGGTGTCTCTGCCCATGGGATGGGATGGGATGGGATCATGGAACTGAATGATCTTTAAGGTCCCTTCCAACACAAACCATTCAATAATTCCACAAGAAGAACCAAGAAAATAAAACTTGTGATTTCTCCAGACCTGATGGAAGCAAAGAATCACCCCACCAATGCTCTACAAGCCAATACACTGAATTAATCTGGGCTCTGGAAAGGAGCAACACACGGAACTGTCAGGGCACCAGGACCTCTCTGGGAAGGGAATTCCTGTAAATTCCCTGATCCTGTCATGGTGAGTAACCCAGGTGTGTGGGTGAGATATAACCCAGGAGCAGGTTTTCTGGAAACTGAGATCAAGAAACAGAGGAGAGAGGAGGGACCAATGTCCTTTTAACAAGGAAAAAAGGCTTTCTGAATTAGTAGGCACCGAATTCCCTGCCAGCTCCTCTCCTGGACATAGATTTTATCTAGAGCTGTTCTTGTCATGGGGTTTGGACTTTAATGGTTCCTTCCAACCCAAACCATTCTATGACTCCATGATAACCCAGGGAAATCTCACAGCAGTCGCAGGCAGGGACAGGATGTGGCAGTTTTGGCACAGGACAGGACGCTCACCCTGCTGACACACAGCCCAGCACTGCCTCCACTCATCCAGCCAAAAAACCATCAGGGCTTCCCTTCTAAAGGCAAAACAAGCCACAAATATTCCTTAATCAAACAATAACATTATAAACAGAAATACTATAGGCATGGGATAATGCGACCCTTGGCTCCCCATAAATGCAGGGAGGGGCAAGGTATTTCCAGAGGCAGAAGAAATGAATCCTCAGGTACTTCTATCACTGTGACATAATTTACATTAAACCCTGGAACCAGTGGAGATGTAATCATGTCACTTGATGGATGGCCCTGTACGAGGGTGCAAATTGCTTTATTGACCTGCTGAGTCCAGTCTGCTTCATGAGCGTTGGCCAAGAGAAGGACGGGAAGGGGATGTTGGCTCCACCCAAGCAGATTTTGAAGGTGTAGGAGGCCCTTTCAAGCCTGTTTCTTTTTGTCCTGCCAGCCAGGCCCCATCTCTTTTAACCTGCTGTTAAAACCTGCCGCTGCAGGGACATGTGGTAGGCACAGAAATTGCAAATGAGGCTGCTGCCACCTGCTCCTGCACAAAGCAAATCCCATTCATTCGGGACAAGGAGCTGCTGCCGGGAGCCCCTTGGCTGAGCCACAACCACACCAGTGCTCCCAGTTCACCACAGTGCCTGGGGGAAGAGCCCTGCACTCAGGGATGCCAGGTCCTGCTGGGAGCATCCCACAGGTGGGACGCAAAATGAGTCTCCTCCTCACCTGGATAATACAAACTGAGTAGCAAAAATTACCGAACAACCAAAAGCCACCCTCAAAATTCAAACAAAACTCCCAAAGGAACATATTTATGTTTTATATATTCAATTTCTATTTCTCTTGCTGATGTCGGAGCAGCCAGGGCTGGCTCCTCCAGGCACTGAGCAGCACAGCCAGCACCCAGCTGGCCTTCACCAAACCCTAAAATCAGGCAAAGCACCAGGATCTGTTTTAAATCCCTTTTTCATGTCTCTGCGCAGTCAAGGAATGGTGACAGGGGTCTTGGAAATTTCCAGGGAAGGAGAGAAAGTCACAAACATCCCGTGTTCACTCCACGGACGTCGCCCTGGAGCAGGGCTCAGCCTCTCCCTCTCCAGACCTTCCATCCCCAAGTACTGCGGCCACTGCCCAAACCATCCAAATTCTTCAGGCCGGCCAAAAATCCATCACCCACTTCCCTCATCCAACCTCCAAAAATTCCCTCATCCAACTTACTCCAGGAGGAGAAGGAGTCCCGGGGCTGTGCCGGTCACGTGCAGGGCAGAAAAATGCAAAGCGCAGTAATTATCTGTTGCAGAGCCCCTGTTAATGATTAAGTTTGAGAGACGCTAACAATCAAGCCTATTGAAAGGAACTACAAGGGTTTCAAAGTGTTTCCTCCGAACCATGTGACGACAAATTGTTCCGAGTAGACGGCTCTTAATTCAAATGCTGGTTGTCATGGGGACGGGATAACACCCCTCCTATTCAGGGATGCCACACAAGCAGCCTACTATTCGCCACAATAGGCTTTTGAGCTGGAGCCACTCTTCGTAAATAGCCCCCCAAAAAATTGATCTGGAGAATAATAGCGGCGCTCACCTCTCCGAGAACGACGCAGCCAAAAGGCCAGAGGGAAGCGGGGTGGTGGGAAGAGCTGCGAGCACATGAATGGATGGAGGGATGGAGGGATGGATGGATGGATGGATGGTGGATGGATGGATGGGTGATGGATGGATGGATGAATGAATGGGTGGATGGATGGATGGATGATGGATGGGTGATGGATGGATGGATGGGTGATGGATGGATGGATGAATGGGTGGATGGATGGATGAATGGGTGGATGGATGGATGGATGGGTGGATGGATGGATGGATGGTGGATGGATGGGTGAAGGATGAATGGATGGATGGTGGATGGGTGATGGATTGATGGATGGATGGATGGATGATGGATGGATGGATGGATGGATGGATGGATGGATGGATGGGTGAAGGATGAATGGGTGATGGATTGATGAATGGATGGATGGAGGATGGACGGATGGATGGATGGTGGATGGATGGATGGACGGATGGATGGATGGATGGATGGATGGATGGATGGATGGGTGTGGGAATGGATGGATGGTGGATGGGTGGGTGGTGGATGGATGGATGTGGGAATGGATGGATGGATGCATGATGGATGGATGGATGGATGATGGACTGATGAATGGATGGATGGAGGATGGATGGATGGTGAATGGATGGTTGGGTGGATGGATGGATGATGGATGGATGGATGGATGATAGACTGATGAATGGATGGATGGGTGATGGATGGATGGATGGATGGTGAATGGATGGATGGTGAATGGATGGTTGGATGGTGGATGGATGTGGGAATGGATGGATGGATGGAGGGATGGATGCATGATGGATGGATGGATGGAGGGAGGGATGGATGCATGATGGATGGATGGAGGGAGGGAGGGATGGATGGATATGGGAAGCAGATCACTGTGGCCTGTGCTATCACGGTGTTGATTTGGTACAGCCACATGTCCACGGGCAGGAGTTTCCCCTCTAATCCCAAAACGTCCCTGGCAAAGTCTCAGCACTAAAAAGCTTCTTGGATGCCGCATAGGCATCAGCAGACACTGGAGGAGGGCAGGAGCCACCACTGGCACTGGTTGGGAATCCAGATATGGAGAAACATGGGGAAATAGGTCCTCCCAAGGCCAAGTACTACTGGCTCAGCTGTGATCGCCCACCCGTTCCATCTCTTCCCACACCCAGAGCTTTGGGGGGCTCTTCCAGAGCTTATGGAAAGCATCCAGGCTTTGCTGCTTCACCCAACACCTGTAACCTCTGGGACTGCTGATTGGACCAGCACACAGGAACCCTGAGGAGAGGCCAAAGCTGATTTCTCTGCTGTGACAACTCGTTCCAAACTCCTGGGACTCGTTCTGATGTCTGAACCCATGGAAAAATCAAACCCTGCTGCTGGGAGGGATGGAGAAGCTGAAGCCTTTGGGCAGGCTCTGAGCTTAGAACTGCCAAATTTGGGCTAAAATCAGCTGTGACACCAACAGCTGCTGCACGAGCCTCTCGCTCGCCTTCTGCTCACAGGGGCCAGGGAAACATTTGTACAAAATATGAAATCAGCTCCCAGGAGCTGCTGAAATGTGCCAGGAATTTCTGGAACAAATCCTGCAGGCTTTAAGAGCTCTGTTTACGTTTGGGGTTGCAAGCACAGGGCCAGCAGGATTTACCAGTGGATCCCTACGAGTGTGGGTGTTTGATCAGTGGATCTCCTTGCCTCGGGACACCGCGCTTAGGGGAGCGCCAGCGGGGGCAGGATAAGCTCATGGATGGTTCTTAAATACATGGAAAGCACACGTGGCTCAGGATATCCCATGATGCAGACCACCAGCATCTGGAAGAGCATCTCTACACCCTGCCTGGCCCCAGCTGGAGAGAGCTTGCAGAGTTTTGTCCTTACCCTGCCCAAAATCCCTTTTATTTTCCCTTAGGTGTGAGACAGCACTGGGGGGCCACAGTACCACCCCAGAGTTCCAACCTGCTTCCCTTGAAGGCGTCCTTGAAAACCCTTGGCTGCAGAGGGAACAGCTCCGACAGCTTCATTGTTCCGCTGACGAGGAAGGAGGGGAAGCATCACCCTCCCGCGTGGGAGCAGCGCCGAGGAGAAGGGACCCGCTAGACGGGTGAGTCATTCCCACTGCCACCTCCTCCCGCAGCGCTGAGCGTCCTCAGCAGAGAACAGGAGGCAATCCTTCCCCTCCAGGCTCCCTCGCTGCTGGTAAGAGGAAGGGAAAAAAAAAAAAAAAAACCCCGTAGTGCTGCCCAGAGTCCGTCCCTGCAGGATGTGTGTGCCCCCCAGACCCTGCAGTGGTGGAGGAAATGCTCTCAGAGCACCACTGGCACCCAACAGCAGCACCCTTGGGTGCAGACTGCAGCCACAAATGTGATTTCCCCACTCAGGGTTTCCCCCTCATCAGCATCCCAAGCCAAGAGGACGGTGGGGACAACTCTGCTCCAGCCTGTCCCCGTCTCCAAAACGAGCTCCATGGAGGCATGGAGCTGCAACATCTCTCAAGACAAGCTCCCCATGTGATGCACCTCCAGCTGATGGTGAGGAAAGCTTCTATCTCGTTGCTAAAGCAACTGGGAAAAGGCAAAAGGCAGCTTCACACCTCCCCCAGGGGTTCTACTCCTCACTCCTGCCTTGGGAGAGTGGTGAGGGACAGCTCACACCTCCCTAAATTCCCTTCCAGGTTGATGCTTGTCCCATCTTGCAACTCCCTGCAGGCAGAAAGCTCCTGCAAAGCCAAGGCTGCCTTCACCACTTGCTCCCATGCCTGTTAGCCAGGGAGTTTAAAGCCAAGCAGGAAGAGATGTGAATCATCCAAACCCTCTTAAAACTGTCAGGGGACTCACACCAGCCCTACCATTGCTTCATGCAATGTGTAAATATTTCAGGAAATTAAATAAGATGCTGTTCATTAAGTGTCTGCACTCCAGTTTGGAGAGACAGAGGTAAAAAATTGTGCATTTGTGGTGCTGTTTAATCAACCTGCACCATGGGATCCATACAGAGCCACCACGGAGAGGAAAACCACTGTTACAGAGCCAGGAATGCTTTATCCTGCAAAGAACCAGCCTGATTTTAAAATCTCTCTACCTCCAGGATGCCTCATTCTCCCCAGTCAGCAGAAGAAAAGACTGCGAGGTTTCCCATAAAAAGAGGCTTTTCCATGGGAGAAAAAGGATGAAAGTAGGGAAAACATAAGTGAGTGGAAAACACCGGCTAAAATCAGGCTGCAGCAATTCAAAGCTTGTATGGTTGCTGGCCTGTGCAGGCTCAGCTGCTTTAATCTGAGCCCCTTCTCCCTTTCCTGAGATGCCCGGTGTACACAGAGCCGCCGGTACGCAGCCGCCGAGCAAATGGTAACGGAGGATTTTAATCGGATTTTAACAAAATTAAAGCCCCTGCAACCCGAGTGGGAGAGCAAGGTAAACAGCAGAGAGGAAGGCTCGAATGTGCTTTTCCATCCCACTAACTCCAGATTTGCTCCAGCTTAGGCAGCAAAAGGACGTGGTTCCTGCACCCACCCAGCACGGAGCGAAGCTCTCGCTGGGAGGGATCCTGTCAAGGACAAGACTTTGCCACCATCCCAACACTTAATCCCCATTTCTCTCCCTGTTATCCCATGCTAAAGGAGGCGTTTGGACAGGGAGAAGCCTCAGCAGAACCTCTCATTTCCAAAGGGACTGATTAATGAAAGGCTTCTCCATTATCGGGTTATCGCTCCCCGTTTTTCTTAATTGAGGCGATGCACCTCCATCCTCTCAACTTCAAGGATGCCAATAATTAGCACAGCGAGTTGTTACTGCTCTCATCGTCTCTCCCCTTCAGGAAGCACGAGATCTAAGGCACCAGCCAGGAATAGGAAATCCAGCTTTGCCAGGCACACTCCCACCGACCTCGGAGCCGCCCCGCGATCTTGTAATGAGAGGATTAGCCCAGAATACATATGCGGCCCTTTAAAGGAGAATATTTATTAAAAATACATCAATATATCGCTGCTGGGGTGCACACGCAGCTTATTAACAAGAGACCCCCCTCCTGAGCAGGCTTTTGTCAGCAGCAAACAGAGCTGGGGAGATAAACAGCAGCTCCTGTAATTAAGAGTAGCCCTTGTGTTAATGCTGGTTGCTGTTACAGCAGCTTATTGTCAGCTGCAGGGCCTGGGGAACCAGGATGATGGCAAAGGTGGATTTAGTTAGGAAAAGATTAGCCTGGAACATGGATTTTAAGCAAAAGGTGAGGAAGGAAAAAAATATATTTGGATTTAGCCATCCTCAGGCAAGATTTAACTGCAAATTAGGACTTACAGAGTCACAGAATGGTTTGGGTTGGTTAAAGATCATCTCATTCCAGCTCCTGCCAGGGGCAGGGACACCTTCCACTATCCCAGGTTGCTCCAAGCCCTGTCTAGCCTGGAACCACAGAACTCCTCCCCTTATTGGTGTAACACACACAGACAAATAGATAGATATATAACATATGGACATGATGTTTGTGTGGGATCAGAGCCCCATTATTGGCACAAGACCTGCTAAACACACAGTGTTGGGGGATCCTCTCCTGCTCTTAGCCCCATAGGATTCACCCTGTACCCAGCTACAGGGGGGGAAATTGCCTCAGCTTCCAAAAGGACCCTGCAGAGACAGACTTCACCTGGCAAATACCCACAAGATTTGCAATAAACTCACCCTGAGCAGCAAGAACAGGAACCCCAGGGCAAAGAAAACTTGGGGAGAGTTTGTTTCTGCCTGCATAGCCCCCCAGCCCAGCAGCAACACGTACACGTGCATTTAAAATAAACACACCTGTGTGCTGTAAAGCTCTTCAAAAGACCCCTCCCACCGGGGCAGAGGCCAGACCAAGGGCACTCTGCCATGTGGGGACACGGTGCAGAGCCACAGAGCAACCCCACACCCCCCAAAACCAGCACAGAGCCCAGCTGCCCCTGCCCACCCCAGCAAGGAAGGGGAGAGGGGAGGTTACATTTACATTCTATTATAGGGATAAAAATACATAATGTATAAAATAGAGAGAGATCGGATATTAGGATGAAATTCTTCCCTGTGAGGGTGGGGAGGCCCTGGCACAGGGTGCCCTGAGAAGCTGTGGCTGCCCCTGGATCCCTGCAAGTGTTCCAGGCCAGGTTGGACAGGGTTTGGAGCAGCCTGGGAAAGTGAAAATTGTCCCTGCCCAGGGCAGGGGCTAGAACTGTACGATCCTTAAGGTCCCTTCTAACCCAAATCATTCTGTAATTCCATGTTATTTAGAAGTTCCTGTTCCCTGAGTGTCCCATTTTCAGGCTCTTCCCCCACTATTTCCTCTATTCTCAAGAGAGCAATTGTGTTCCCACACACACCAACAAACAGGCTGCTCTTGCTGGTTTTCCTCCTCAGGTTTCAGAAGCCCTTTGACAGGACAGAGGTATCAGTTTCTCTTTGTTTCAGCTGGGTAACAAAATGCCTCCTTGGCTTGGGAACAGGGACAGATCCCACTCTGCCAGGGCAGCCATCAGCTTGGAGTCTCCTTTATCCAAGATTTTCACTCCATCACCGGGTCCCAAAAGCAGGAGATTTAGGACAGACATCCTAGAATGCACAACTGACTCTTTGGGAATCCAAGTCCTGCTGTCACAGCTTCACACACCCAGGGACTGAGGACACAGACTGAGGCATGTGCAAAATAACTTTTTTTTTTTTTTTTTTTTTTTTTTTTTTTTTTTTTCTTTTTCTTTTTTTTTTTTCTGTATTTAACACCTGGGTGAGGGCTGGGGGCCCCATTCTGAATCGCTGAAGATACAGCAAATCACCTCAGCCATGTGGGGCTGGAAGCAGCACTTAAAATTTCAGCTGCTGTGCTTCCTCAGCCAATTTACAACTGCATCCATTGAATTAATAATGACCAGCCAGGACCAGCATTGCTGATACAGACCAGCTCCCTCTGCTCCTGAAATATTTATTGATTTTAAAGAATTATATCCCAAGCCTGGTGCAACTCAGGTTATTTTCAACTGGGCTGGGTTAGGATGAGCCCATCTGCTTAAGGAAGAGATCAGGTTCTTCCAGGATGGCAGCAGAGAGCCATTTGAAATGGCCTTGGGTCTTTCTTTTCTCTGCTTTAAGCCTGGTTGAGGTGATGAGGGGTGTTGTACCCAAATAAGTCCTGTGAGAACATCACAAAGGCCATGAACCTTCAGAGTCTCCATCCTCTCATGGCTTTGGGTCCCACAGTGACACAAATGGGACCCACGGCCACATTTGACAGCGGTTTTGTTAATATGAAGGATTGCTGATGGCCAAGTTGGGGATCCAAAGCCCACTGGGACCCCTCAGCACGTCTGAGCTGGATATCAATCCCAGATCTCCAGAAATTCACCGGGTGAAATTTAAAGCTGTCTGCCAGGCCCCCATCCCTTCTCCACTGAGGGGTGGCTCAAGGGGTCCTGTAATGGTCACAGTGGGGCCGAAATTCAGGGTCTGAAGGGTCACAGCTGCACAAAAACTAAGCATTAATGCCCAAACACCCAGGTGCAAACCTGCCCTTCCCACAGAGGAAGGATAAACCTCTGGACCTTGCCCATGCAGTGCGAGGGGAACACGGATCGCTGCAAAAACAGGGGGAAAAAAACAAACCCACAACATTTTCAGCAACATGGAATAAACCCTGCTCGAGGGCCTGCGCTTCCCTCAGTTTAATTAGCTCCTCAATGATGCAGAGCCAGCTTTCCCAGGAGCCTGGAGATGTATTTTTAGGTGCAACCACTCCAAAAATAGAAGCATCCCCACAGGAAGCTGCAAACAGCCACCAAGGAGCCACGTGCGGGTTGTGCTGTGGATGCACAAGCTGAGAGCAGAACCTGCCCCCATCCCGAGCACAGGGGACACCAGGACAGGGGCACTGCCAGCAGCCACCTCAGCACCCTGCCAGACGTGCCCTTGGAAAAAGCAGGAATGCAGAAATCCAAATAGAAACGAAATGTTCCGTACATCCCCATGTCACAGGACAGGTGGGGTTTGCAAGGGGACACACGGCAGGTGACCTCCCCCAGTGAGCACCTGAGCAAGCCTTGGCATTCCCATGGGTGCTCCTGTACTTCTGGTCATTCACACAGACTTGGGGAAACTCCTCAAGGCTGGTTCTGATCAGTTTGCTTTGGCAGCCTCACAGAGCAAAGCATCCAGATGAAGCTCCAGAGGAGGCCTCCGCTCGGGCTCTAATCCTGCCCCTGTGACAGGCAGAGCTCCCAGAAAAACCTGTGCCTTCAGGAATTAGTCCAGCCTTATTTTGAGCAAGTCTGGGAGAGAAGACACCCTCCATGAAGATATTTGGTTAAAGCTCCCTCCAAGGAGCACCCATTGCTCCCCCCACAGCCACCGCCCAGCCACGGCTGACAGGGGATCCACGGGGATTTGTGAGAGCAAAATAGGTCTCCAAGAGGATGTGAGAGAAAGCCTGAATGCTGGAAAAGCAGCAGTCATCTCCAATTTGTCTTAAAGCTTTTGGAGATCCCATTTACATTTACATCCCATAGCATCACCAGAGGCTTTCTCCCCAAAACCTTTCAGGTTTTCTCCAGCCAGGGCACAAGCACAGTCTGGGCCCATGGAGAAGAATTTTTGCTGGAAGATGATGTTTAACCTCCAAGTGTGGCAGAAATGTGATCTTTTCACCTTCTGGATGCTCCCTTAGGAATTCCCACTCAGCCAGCAGAAGCTCACCTCACTCAGCTTCCACCAAGACCAATAAAAGATCCCCCCAGTACAACTCCTCTGGCAGAGTCCTGACAAAACCAACCTGGCAAGATCCTTGGTGACCACCATGATGCCTTAAGATTTATCTTCCATGTTTTTCATATCCTGTGCTGCCTAGGGCTGTCGTTCTGAGCCTTGTATTAGGCGTTAGTAAGCTCTCCCCACAGAGTAGGGACACAAAACAAATCCTTCTCCTGCTGAAGACCAAGGACAATGGTTACAAGTTTTCGGGCCAAAAGCACAAACAAGAGCGGGCTGAAGGGAGGAACAAGGATGGGACCCCACAACCTGAAGCTGTAATTGGGTAATTAAACCCCAATATGCAAATGGACCAAAACTTATCAAAGTGTGAGACCTCGTGACCGTTTGTCCATTTTGTGACCGTTTTGGGCCCACCTTGGGTGCAGCCCTGGCCAGGCTCTCGTCCTGCCCAAGGTGTATCCTAAAGGCCTTTCAATAAATATCTGCTTTATTCTCCAGCTCTGTCCAGTCTCTGTTCCAGCTCAGCCTTCCCAAAGCATCAACCAGACTAAAAAACATCCCTGAGAGAGCTGCAGGAGAAAGCCAAGGTGACACAAAGGAGCAAGGGGGACACAGGGACCCCCGGGGGGAACACACAGCTGTGTCACTGCAGAGGGCTTTTATGGCCAAATCAGCTGAATTATTTGGGGTTGAATTCAAGCTGCACGAGCTTTCCTTTTTTAATCGCAGCAATAAATAGCCGAGTGAGTCAGTGCCTGAGAAAACCCAGCAGCAGCTCCCGGCTAAGCAACCTGCTGCTCCCGAGAGCCGGATACAGCCGGGAGAGGGTGGGAGCGCCGTGCTGGGGGGCTCAGGAAAGGCAGCACAACTTCGGGGAGACAGCTCCGAGCCTTCCCCTGCACCTCCCGTTCCCATTTCCAGGGATGGTGATGAACTGAAAGCAAAAGGAGCCGGGTTTGCAGGAGCCAGGCCCAGCAGGCAGCGCCTCACGGGAAGCGCTCGGGCCTGCACCGCACGGCGCGGGTTCACCCGGTGCAAATCGCCGCGGAAAAAATAAATAAATACCAAAAAAAAAAAAAAAAAAAAAAAAAAAAAAAAAAAAAAAAAAAATCCATCTAACAGCATCCGAACATCCCACTTGGGGCTTTTTTCCAGGAAAAGCATCCGTGCATCCATTAGCTATTGTCTCCCTCTAGCGCGGGCAGACTCCATCCTCCCGGCCCTGGGAACACGCCGAGCACCGGCTCTACCTTAGCACGGAGGAATCAGCTTCCCACACTTTGTAAAATCGTTGTTTCCTCGTCCCCTTTTCTCCCTCAGAGCAGGAGGGATTTCTCCGTGACGGAACCGGCAAAGCTTTCCCAGCTGGAGAGGAGTGGTGTTCTATCCAGGGCAGGAGAGGACAAGATGAAACAGCATCCTCCCCTCTGCCCGGTGCTCCTGGGGAACCAGCCTGACCTCTCCTCACCCTTCAGAGAGGGGATCAGGCTTTGCTCAGCTGCCTTTAACACGTCCCCTAAAGCCAAATAAAAACCTGCGCTTAAATTTCAAAACGAGAAGAGCTCCCGTCCTCTCCAGGGAGGATTCCTGCCAAGAGAGAAAGGGGATGATGCTGAGAATCTCTCCCCTTTTCAGCTGAACGCTGCAGCAGCACCTTCACCCCCTGCTCTGCAGCTCAACAAAGTCAAGAGCCTGGAGACACAGCCAGGCTCCAAGGGCTGCATCCAGAGCCTCTCCAGGCACTGCTGTCGCTTCCAAAAGCATTTATTTATTGAATGAGGCACCTCCAGCATTTACAAACCCACCTTTTTAAGGAAAAAAAGGACATCACTTTACCTGCAGAGACAAGTTCCCATTGGAATTCCCATTGGATGCTTCAGAGGAGCTTCCCAGCATAGGTGGCCACGGGGCAGGAAAGAATCAGAGCCCCAGGGACTGATCAGAGCCCAAACCATCAACACTGAAGCTCCTGGATTACACTTTTAAATCATTTTAAACCAGTCAAACCTGCATGGAGCCATTAAACTGCCACTTACACCCCCAAATAGGTGTTTAGACACCTGCTAAAGCCTCTGACCCCAACCTGGAAAGCGTGGAGACCCTCCAGAGTTCAGGTTTTCCTTGGATCAGCAGTTGCAGGGGTGTCATTCTGCTTTCTACATCAAACACCTAAACAAGTCAGGTTAATGGCATTTGGGGATTAACTCCATGGAATATCAGCCCCATGGAACACCACAACACCTCAGCAGCCACAGCTGGAGACCAGGGGGAGCTCCTGCTGTGAGGAAACCACATTTTCCAGGTTTTTTTTCCCCCTCTTCTGAGCTATTTCACAGCTCGCAGCAGGACTTGGTATGATCCAGATCACTGGAATCACCCAAGGAAGAGGCTTCTTTTTACCTCCTGCCTGGTGAAGGCCAAACATGAACTGAAAAAGAGCAGAGAGGGGAGTGTGAACAGCTCAGGGTGAGCAGTGTGACCCAGACTCCCATCCAGAGGGTGGATCTGGGGCAGATGGGCACACTCTGCTCACCACTGGCTTTGCCATGTCCAGTGTTTCCAGCTGTTCCTCCCCCTGGCACTCCCTGACCTTTCCCATAGACAAGACATGACACACAACCAGAATTCACACAGCACTTTGATGGGGATTTCTTGTATTTTTTTTAAAACCCTAATGCCTTTTCTTCAGAACAAAAACTCGCTCTTGAGTTGCCAAATCTCCCCCGTTTGCCTCTTCTCAAGCTGGTGCCTCCTCCTCTGCCCAAAAACAAGCACGGTGGGTGCAGCCTGATGCTCATTTCGGGGAGAGGAGAGGTGGAAACCTTACCTGAGTCATCCAAATTCACTTGAAAGAAGAGAGCAGGAACACCTTGAATAATAGCATCCCTTTATTTGCTGACACCATTACAAAAACTGATTACATTAGCAACCAAAAAAAAAAAAAAAAAAAAAAAAGTGTTTACTTGAGGTTGAAGTCAGAGGCAGCTAATCCCAAAAATGTAATTAAGTAAAACAGTGTACAACATCAGTATTAAAATGTCATTTCCCATCGGTGACTTTACCACGTTGGAGTTTTCTGAACAAGTTTTATTGAGCAAAATAAGATAAAAGATTATGTGTTTACTGTTCTCTTCAGGAATGTAAAGGTCTAATTATCCAAACAGGTCTGTTTTTATTATAAAACTAAACTCTGGAGGTGTCTAGAGAGTTGGGTTTGTTGTTTTTTTTCTTTAAATCAGTAGTCTAACAAGGATTAGAAAAGACAAAACTCTGTTCAGTGTTTCTGACGAAGTAGAAAGGGTGAAAACATAAATAAGGCTTTAATTTGGCAAAATATAATACAATGCCTTCTGCCATCCTCAAATGAACGATTCCCCCGTGACTTTGCTCTGCAAGAGAAACACAAATCTCCGGGTCAGAGGGAAAATCCAGCACCTCACCTGCATTTCTGTGCTGTCAGTTCACGAGGAAGCCCAGGGGAACGAGCCTGAGCAGGAACAGCCTCCCAAAGCTGTTCCTCCCTCCCAGCTGAACACCCAGGCACCCCCTAGCAGCTCTGCTGTCCCTGTGTTACACAGGCAGGAGCATAAAACCCACCTGAACCAGGAATACACGTCCCCATCCTCAGCAGATCAAAGGGAGCTCCTTGTTCAGAGCTGCCTCCCAAGACAAACAGCTCCCAGTTCAAGACCCAAATCTGCAGCAGCTCCCTTAAAAAGTTCAGTGTCTTTGAGCTTATCCAACCCTCAGCTAACTCTGGGTCATTTGACTTTATCAGCACAAAGGTCCAGGTTTCCAAGTTGACTGTATATTAAAATTAAAGCCTTGCCCATGTGTCTGTAATTGCATGAAGAGCTCAAGCCAGGCTGATGCTGCAGGCACCCCCAGCCAGGCACTGCTGGCAGCTCAGTGGAAGCCCAGGGGGTTATTTGATATCCTGCACCCCAAAGCAAGCAGAGCATGAAGTGCAGACAGCTTGCTGGTGGAGCAAACAAAGAGGAAAAAAAAGGCACAGGCTCTGGGAGAACAAAACCTGCCTGCTGCAGGAAGTAGCAGGGAGTGGAGGAATCACATGCCTAAATGGGGAATCAAGGTTCATCTCAGCCAATTGAGAGGTGCACCCAGAGAAGAACAAATCCAGTGCCTGCCAGAAGCTTTTTATGATTTGCATGTGGATTTTGGATCAGTGTTAGGAAAAGTTTCCTTGCTGAAAGTGTTATCAGGGTCAAGCATTAGAACAGGGCAGTGAGGGAATCTCCATCCCTGGATTTAAATCTGTGTGGATTTGGCACTTGGGGACATGGGCAGTGCAGAGCTGGGGGAATGGCTGGACTCACAGTCTTAGAAGGCTTTTCCAACCTTAATAATTCACTGATTCTGTCATCTGGTTCTAAAAAGTCTCATATTCTGACAGAAGAGTTGTTAATTTGAACAAAGTCCTGTCAGAAAAACCCTTTTTCTGACCCAGAGATGGGGCTCCTGAGAGGCATTTTAAAGACTTTTATTCCATTCTCAGTCTCATGTGAAGGGTGAGACAGAAGAGATATTACAATCCACGCCATCACAATCAGACGCCAAACTATTTCCTCATTACAATACATTATAAGAGTTTTTTGGCTTATTAGTTTTTTTGCCACACAATGCTACTAATGCTTCTAAGCTAATAATTTAAAAATACCCCAAGTGGATCCTACTACAGTGCACCTTTCATAGTTCTATTTCCCCAAAGTATCTAGTCTATACTATCAAGGTCATCATTTGAAACTTGTTTCCAGTTCCATTTCTCTCTCAACCATGTCTGTCCTATTCCACGGCCTTTCTAAGTCAGCACACTTTATCTCAGAATTTGCACACACAGTGTGAGCTTTCAGTCAAGTTTTGAGAATTCTCTACAAATCCATTTCCTACCAAGTCCCACCATAACAAACCAGTGGCCTTTCCAACAGCTCACTGTCCACACCCACCTGGCTGTAGTGTCCTCATCCCTTTGACAGCATTTGGCTTATGGACACCAGCAGCTTCTTGAGATGCCCCACATCCTGGGAAAGATTCACCGCCGCGTTTCGCCTCTTGTCGCTCAACTCCTGGAAGAAAGGAAAAAAAAAAAAAAAAAAAGGAAATCATTAAAAACTCATTTACAATCTAATTACCAAGAAAGCCTAGGATTAGAGCCTCTGTATAAAATCACAGCTCATGGTGGAGATGGGAGCAATTCTTGCCAGTCAGAGGGTTACGGCTGTGTTTAAGGAGAACATGGTTCAAAGTCAAGGAGCCCTTTCCCTTTCCAGGGAATCAGCTGCACATGCAGCTCCCACCCTCCCTGGGACTCCAGCGCTCCCTGCTTCCAGGAACTGTGCTGGTATCCACAGCTGATGCAGCCCCAAAGGTTATTTCCCCACCAGCCTGGCTGAACCCCCCCTCCCAGACGTGGTTTATAACACAGGGACGACTTCTGACCCCACAGCTGGAACAGCAAAACTCCTGGGCCACCAAGGACTGGGTGTGACTGAGGAGCTGTGGGATGGTGCCCTCAGCAGCACCCACCACCCCAGGCCAAGGCAGCTCCAGCTGTGAAACAGCATTTGGAACAGCGCTCCCATGGGATTCACCCTCTGCTCCAAACCCCTGGGAAATTCCCACTTTGCCAGCAACACCTGGACTTGCATGAGGGCTTCACAAAGCACTCCAAGCACCAGAAAACACGAAGAAAAGGAAAAATGAAAGCCACCACGAGCTACAAAGCTTCCTGTGCTGAAATGAGAACGCTGAGCTTGCGTTTTGAAACAGAAATAAATGCCTTTTTTATTCTTTTTTCCCTTAGGAATTGGACAGTTTATTAATCGGGAAGTGTCACAGTTGAAGATGGACTCTCCCCTCCTGCCTCCCTGCCTGTCAGCCTTGCTGGGCTCACAGTGCTGTGTAATCCCTGTTTTATTACCTTTATTGATTAACTCCTCCAGAGATGCACAGACCTCATCTAACACACCCCTGGCTGCTCCTTATCCGGCTCAGAGCACAGACATGCAGATCACCTGCAGGAGAGCTTTTCCTTGAAACGGAACAGCTCCAAATAAGCAACTCTGCCACGGTGTCAGCAAAGCAGAAGCAGCCAATCCTCCCCCACGAGCACAGAGGTGTTTGCAGGAGCTCAGCATCCCTCAGCCCTGCTCTGGTGTTACCCACAGAATGAGACTGATGCATAATGCGGGTGCAAATCTCTCCCCAGAGCTCCAGGGAAATTAGAGGGAGTTCAGAGAGAGCCATTTTCCCTGCTCCCATTTGGCTGGAAATGCAGAATGAGCAGTAAATCAAACTCAAGCACCTGCACCACTACAGAAACGACTCTGGGCTCAGACAAGAGAACAAAACCCTCTCCAGCAAAGCTCTTACTCCTGTGCAACTGGTAAACATTTTCCTACTGTAAAAAAAAAATTAGAGTAGAAAATCAGGTCTGTCAAGTCTGAGACTTGGCTTAGCACTCTCATACAGACTGATGGAAGTGGAAAGGCAAAGGCAATTAGGAGATGAATTAATCCAGCACTGACCAGCAGTGAGGCAGCAGCACAGGAGCAGCAGGAGCAGGGAAGGAGCCCTCCAGCCCACTCCCAGCCCCCTCTCTGGGAACAGCTCCTCCCTCATTTTCTGCATCTCCCTTCTGCTCTGTGACCTCTCTAATCTCAGGCAGTGCTCACTCATGAATTATAGACACATCCCCAATCCTCCTGGGGACAATCCTGACTAGGTCCCAATGGATCTGAGCTCAGCACAGTCCTGCTGCAGCTCCTGCTAACCCAGAAGTGCACAGCCACTGCTGAGCCCCAGCCCTGTGCTCTTGGAGGAAAGAGGGGAAATTTAGGTCAGATATACAGAAGAAATCCTGTGAGGGTGGTGAGGCCCTGGCACAGGGTGCCCAGAGAAGCTGTGGCTGCCCCTGGATCTCTGGAAGTGTCCAAGGTCAGGTTGGATGGGCTTGGAGCAGCCTGGGATAGTGGGAGGTGTCCCCACCCTCAGCAGGGGGTGGAACTGGATGGTCCCTAAGGTCCCTTCCAACCCAAACCATTCTGGGATTCTGTGACTCCACCTCTTTGGGACATGAGGATAAAGAGAGGAAGAGGATGGTGGTGGGGAAGCCCCTGTGATTTCTGAGCCAGCAGCTAAAACAGGAGCTGAACCGTCTGGACAGATTCCCCTCTGCTGTTTCACACATATGGCATTCCCAGTTTCCAGTGATGGAGTGTTCTGCACTGAGGTTTGGGGGGGAAAAGAAAAGCACATTAGATCTCACATAAGCCTCAAAATAAGCTCAGTGCTTAAGCAAGCTGCTGAATATAAATGATTTCCTTAAAGCACACTAAAAAGCCCCCTTTAGTCATCAGCTGGTCCCATAAGTGACAAAGCAGCTGATTAGAAACCCCAAATGGTCTGTTTTTAAATAGAAAGAAAAGGAGGCTAAAGAAAACACTCTGAGTGTGTTTGAGGGTTTATGCAAGTATCATTTCTCAATTTTGTGGGTTGGTTCCAGCACACAGAAGGAACAAATATGTTCATTTTCAAGCATGTGTTTTCAGGTCCTTCATTAAAACAAAAAAAAAAAAAAAAAAAGAGGCACTGTTGCTAGGTGGAAGTGGCTGGAAGAGTTTCTTTTTTGATCTGAGAGCTATTTTGAGCTGGGTTTTTAGGCTTCTGGGGAGACAGTTTCCTTTTCTCCCCTAAAAATGAGGGGGGGGAAAAAAAAAAGGCAACAGAAAAGGCTTGGAGAAAAGATAATGTTCTAATTCCAGCCTCTGCCAATGGCTACCTGTCAAGAGCGCTGCTTAGACAATTAATGTATTTTTACGAATGAAAGCTTAATTACAGGTTTATTAGGACTGTTTTTCCACACTCCTCTTTAGAATAAAGCCATGGATATTCTGGCAGAATCCTGGGCTCCACCGATGTGCAGCAAGAGCAGAGCAATGCGAGAGCCAGAGGGGTTTTAAGGCAATTAAGCCAAACGAGCTCGAGCTCGTTTGGGCCAGCACAGGGCACATCTAGTGACAGCCCAGCTCAGGGGGGCTGACCAGAGCCACCAATCCACGGCTGATGGCATCACTGTGCCAAGGAACAAGCCATGAGGGCACAGCAGAGAGAGCAGGGCATTGGCTAGAGGGGGGTTTCTCCAGCCTGCTGCCGCCAGGGACACACAGCAGCACCTGGCTGGCACCAGAAACCCCTGGGAACACAGGGAGGGCTCAGCAGCTCTCCCATCCTGCAGGAATCAGCTCCCAGGCTTGGCACATCTGAACTTTCCCAGTCCCAGCTGCATTTCCAGCTCAGACACGGCGAGCCCAGCGCAGGGGTCCATCGGCATCCGTGACTGATCAGCCTGGAAAAGCCATTTCATTCCTGCTAATGACTACAAAGGCTGTTCTGCAGCTCTCCTCAGAGGACCCCGAGCTTCCTCTTGCAGCTGATGAAGCCACTTAGGTTCAGCACTAAAAGGATTTCGATATAAATTATTTGTCCTGTCAGCAAGTGCTCCTCTCCCCCTCAAACGACAGCGGTTCCTTCCACTCTGTCCCTCAGAAGAAAATGGGTAATGAGTTCCACTGACACCACTGAGCTGGGAGAGACTCTCCTTCAGCCTTCCCCTTCGCAGCTGCCTTCTGGAAAGCTCTTCCAGGGCTGGTGCGAAAGCTCCGTCACCCAGAGATGGAAAAAGCCAGTGACAAAGCCCCAGTCCCATGCAGGTGGTGTCTTTAGGGCAACACTCTGACAACCAGCTGCACAACCAAGCGTGCTGACAGCAACCCACAGGCTCAAGGGAAGCACCTGCAAGCGTGAAAAACTGCCCACCCCACCCCTGACCCAGTGCTGGAGGATGCAGGAACACCAGCACTCTGCAGAGTCACCCACCCACAGCACTCAGGGCTGCTCCCTCCTGAAGCTCCTCTTAGCAAAATTTTGCTGCTGGGCCACATCAGGGTCAACACAAATTCCCAGGGAGCCAGGACAAGCTGAAATCAAGTTCTGGCTCTTGGCCAGAGCTGCAGAAGAGCAGAAGGAACCACGTTCTGCCAAGAGAATCTCTGCCTGAGTGTTACAGGTTGTGCAAGACTGCCTTTCTTTGGCATTACTGACGTCAGCAAGGGCCAACCCAACAGTGTCTTCAGCCCACTTCGTCACCTGAGTTAGTTTTAGCTTCCCTTTTCCCTCCTTGAAGGGACAAGTCTGGGGATCTCCCCACTTTTGCCCAAACCAAACCCCCATGAAAAGCCCAGAATCTCTCCCCTCCCTCCCTGCAAATCTGAGCCACAGGAAGGAGGTCAGGATCCAGAGAGCAGCAAAATTCCCAGTGAATCCTTGACACCCTGGCAAGCTGTAGCAATGGAATCTTAAATTGCTTAAATAAAACCCAAATCACCCAGCAGCAGCAAACATCCTGTTCCTTTGCTGGACCTCAGTTCCCAAAGTTGCCACTCTGCCTGAGATTTGTGTGGCCCCCGAGCACGAGGTGCAGGGAACACTCACCGAGTCTGTGCAAACGTCGCTGTTCTCAATAACATTGGCATCCCCAAAAACCTTCCCAATCTCTCTCTCGAGAGCTGCCAAAGACTCCTGGGCCTGGAAAAAAAAAAATAAATTAAAGGAAGACACAGGGAAGGCACAACAATTAGCAAACCCCCTGTCCCTGAGAGCACCAGAGACACAGGAAATCGGTGTTCAGGAGGAAATCTGCTTTATGCCAGATTTGCTCCAACCCATTTGCCAAGACTGACGTGTCTCCTCACAATCAGCACGCTGCATGTCAGCCACCCTGCACCTGAGAGCAATCCTGCAGGGAAGCTTTAATAGCCTCACATCAAGTTATTAGGTAAAAATCATGCAGTAAATTTCACTGCACGGGAGTGCAGGTCTCCAAAATCCTAACCCCAGCTCTGTATTTATGCAGAAAACACCATGAACCCATGGACATCAGCACTTTGTATGTCAACACCCAACATAACTGTCCAGAGCAAAATGTTCTAAATCCTGTATTATAGCAGGTTTCCTTCAGCTTCTCACCCTCTGCAGTGCTTTTGTGATCATCTATCCCTTTCCAGGACAAGACATGCTCCCCCAACAGCATTTCCCACTCCAGTCCTGGAAGAACTCAGCCCAATTTGCTTATGATGCTGAAGGAACGAGGTGTTGCAGAGTCTGAAGCCAGAGCCCAGCCACTCCACAGGCTATTCCTGTCTCCATTTATCAATTCTCCCATAACAGCTTTGTTTCTGGAGTGACAGACAGCACTGAGACCTCTCATGCTTCAAGATTTTCCACCCCAACCCATCTTGTAAGAGCAGTCATTGAGGAAAAGCACAGGAAGCCCACCTGTTTGTCCCATCAGACTTGCACAGCTCTGACTTTTGGGATCTGCAGTCTCCTGGGTTACAGTGAAAATGTCACCACGTGCAAAAGGGCAGATGCTTTGTAAAGCAGCTTGCAACCCTCTGCCATTTGAGACTGGATTTCAAAGCCTCAGGCTGTAGTGTGGGTGGAGGGCTGTGGGACGGGCTTTTCGTTAGGCTGGGGTTTCTTTTAAATAAAGAATTACTTGTCAGCCCCAAATCACCTCTTGTTCCTATTTGGCATAAAATTACCACGAACAGGGGAGCCTTTCAAGAAGGATGATTAAACAAACAGAGCTTTTAGCTGCAGCTTTATCATTTCTGCAGACATGAAGGTAGAGCTCTTGCAGTCCCAGCCAGTGGAGCAGGACACCCCACCAGGCGTGCAGCTCAAATCATCACTCCCAGCACTGCAAAACTACAGACACTGAGGGGTTTTGCTAACATTTATATGTGCAACTGCAAGGGTCTCTGCTTACCTTGGGCAAGTCACCAGCTACCTTTTCTCTCTCGTTTTGATCAACTTTGAGTTTTGATAGTGTTTCGTTCAGCTGCGTTTTCAGCTGCAAAACAATAACAAAGCAAATCAGTTTCCCCTCGCCCACACGGATCTCATCTGTCTGTCCCAGGGATTAACCCGGTGCACATGGACTGCAAAGGGAGGAAGATTTACTAACAATTACTGCACACACTGGATTAGTCGACATGTATGATGAGGTTTACAAGGACAGTCAAGGAAGAGAGGCTCCATCTGTAAAGATAAAGGTCAAGAATGGAAACTACAGAAGACAAAAACGTGGTTGGCATCGGCTTCCTTACGAGTGGTTTCAACTTTGCAACTCTGTTCCAGGAGGAGCATCAGCGTCTCCAGCATCCTTAGCACGGGAGTCAGCCCAGACTCCAGCTTAATTCACGGCAAATATGCAAAAATGAAGACTGTCATCTTCCCAGAGCAGGCTAAACAGTCTCTCTACTGCTGAATAAACTAAAAACCTCTACTTGTCATCTTAATAAAGCACCACTTACTACAACTATGTTGACTTAACCAGTTTTTTAATGGCACATCAAGGCATGAATCACTGACAGGGGGATATTAAGTTGTCGATTGTGTTTAGATTCAATCCAAAAAAAAGTAAAACTATTTCAGTCAAGAGGGATGAATACTTTGTACTGGCTGCAGTCAGTACTTAAACTGCAGCCTTCCAAAAGATACAGCGTTTTTTAAAGGATATTTTGATTGCTCTTCAACACAGCACACAGAACCAGCCACAGCACTCGAGGCTTGAGCCTCAAACAGAAGTGCTAACAAGGAGCTCGAGTGCCAATTTTGTTGGATTTGTGCCTCTGAAGTGTGCTGTGCTAATGTTCACTATTCCTGCTGTCAATCTTCCTGGAAGCCAGCAGGAGATTAAAGGAGGGAACAGCGAGCTACTCAGAGCCCTGAATTCTCACCGACTCCAAACCTACACATGGTATTTGTCTCACCCTTGGTAGGTTTTCCCCCTTTGGAGCACCTGGCCTGCTGAATGCTGGGCTTACACATTTCAGGGGAAGCTCCTCTGCAGTTTCAGCTTCTCCTTTGCTTAGCTTTAAAAGAGGGGGAAACCCATTCTGAAATCCCACCATTTCTACTCCTCAGCTTCCCACAAAAGCCGCTCACACACACTCAGGACAGCATTCCTGAGCCAGCTGCGTGGAGGTGTTTGTTTAAAACATCCTCACACTCCCACCAGCACTGCACCATCACACTGCACTCAAGCTGCCCTAGCAGGGAGCTCTTGCTGTGCACAGACATAATAAATTGTTGCCTCAAAGAGGTTGGTGTTCACTGATTAACTCCAAGATATGCATTCAGTTCCCACTTCCCTCGCTTTCAGAATTGCTGAGGCTAGCGTGCTATTAACTTGAGCAGATCGTTACTGTGCTGGTGGTGATTTTTCTAAATCAACTGTTTCGACCCAGTTACATCAGTGGCAGTAGCCTGGTTGTCCCATCATCCCACAGACACAGTGACAGAGACAACCCTTCCCAATCCTGGCCCAAAAGCAGGAAAGCACTGGCCAAACACAAGCAGAGGAAGGCTCTGACTGCTCCTGCAGCCTTAAAAAACAGGTCGCTGAAACAAGTGAGAAGGGAAAGGGCTCAAAATGGAAAACCATGCATCCTTAGGTCTATGCTGTTAATCCAAGTCCTTCTTGAGAGAGCTGCTATGGGAGCATTACTGGCTGGAAGCGTTTCTAGCCAAACACGCTGTAACACATGCAAGCACCGAGCCAGCACAGCCATTCAGCCACAGCAGGGTGGCAGCAGCTGAATGGCTGAACACTGGATGAATCCAACTTTGGGTCTGGCCAATTTCTGTTCACACAGAGCAGGCTCTGCACAGTCAGAGCACGGATAGCACTGCTGCTTCCTCAAAGTTTTGTGGGGGGGAAAAAAAACCCCACCAGAGAATAATCCCCCAGTTGCTCCGAGGACACGACATTTGCTGCTGCATATGCCTACACTGCAAATCTTCTCAAGAAGTTTCAGGAATGGAAGTCTTACAGACTTTGGGGAAAAGTCTTAAGAACCAGACATGCTATTGTTAGGAGCAGAGAAAAGAGACAAATTGTAAAAGTCAGACTACATAAATGATTTCAATGGACAAAAATATCAAGCTGAAGAGGTTAGCAGAACAGACAGGATTCGAAATAAGTCTCCGCTTCAGACGTATGCTGGGAGCCTCGTTTGTGCCCAACGGAGAACAAGCTTCTTACCAAATTTAACTCTTCATTCTGTCTTACTGCTTCAGAATATGAATCATCAAGTTTTTTCTGCAATTCAGTCAAGAGATCTTTGAGCTGAAATGAAGTTTAGAGTTTTAGGATTTGTCTCCTTAGGATGCCCGTTCTCTTCTGCTCTGTTATTAGTGTGCTGCTCTACCCTAAGGTCACAAGCATACAAACTCCTCAGCCACAGGGGCTAAGCACTAGGTTAGTTTGCCAGCCAACTGGTAACCAAAAGAAAAAAAAAAAATACAGCTTGGACAATTATGTTTACCTCTCTGACTTCTGAAACATAAGTAGATCGTTCTATTTCTGCCTTTTCTAGTTCACTTTCCAAATGTTCTCTCTCTTTTTTAAGCTAGAAACAGAAAAACAGAGTTAAAACAGATGTTTTCAGCGCTTTCTTGCAGTATAATTTGCTTGATTTATAACTGGCTGTAAATTTCTGTCAAATATTCCACGACCTTCAGAGAGCATTTCAAACCCAGTGACTGCACAGCACGGGTTTAAACCTCAAAAATAAGATAAAAAGAGAAAGAATCAAGCCCATGATTGTCAACAAGCAGCGAACTGCTCAGCCTCACAAGAAACACCCCCAGTGGGTGAGCACAGAAGTAAAAACCAGAACAACTTTCCAGCTTTCTCTGCCTTTTAAAAACACTGCCCCAAAAGGCTCAGGGTCAAACCGCAGCACGGGCTGTGCCACTGGCAGGAGGGAAGTTCAGATTTACAGCACAAGCCTAAATTGTGTTTGAGCAACGCAAAGCTTCGAGGACAAGAAGAAAAAACCACCTGCACGTACAGTTTCGACTTCTTTGTTTTCTTCCTTTAACCTCTCCACCTCGTGCTGCAAAGACGTGACCACGGAACGCATCTGCAGTTCGGGGGCAAAAATAAAGAAAAATTTGGTTGGGTTGGTCTAAGACAAACTCTGCATAAAGGCACAAGGCTGTAGAAGCTATCTGAGAATATTAAGGATGAAATCGGAGTGGTTGAATAAAATAAGATGCTGACTCAAATAATTCAATATACTGAGTCTACACCATTCCGACCTATTCCCAAGCCCAAGTTCTTTGACACACTTAGAGCCTACAGGCCTGAAAGATTTGGAATATAAACACAAATCCAGTTGTCCATTAGCTATGGTAAGGAACATCTCCTCTCCAGACTGGGAATAGTCACCCTCCACGTACCCAAACCCAGAGTTTTTAGCATTATTTGGGGCTGTGTGAGTGCAGCAGATGGCAGCACATCTATAGCTCCAGATCTGACAGCCTATATAAGCCCCTCAAACAAGGTGTTTATAAATCATCTGTTTGCTGCCAGGCTCACACAGTGGCACTCAAATTTACTAAGCAGAGATACTTTAGGAATTACTTCTCTAAAAAGCAGTTTGACCCACTTTAATTCTAGATTAGAAAAGAAACATAAAAGCCTTTCTTCTTCCCACTTTTGCTAGCAACAGAGCCTTCCTAAAAGGAAAGCTCTGCAGGCAATTTCAAGTGTAATTAGTTGACCAAAATGGATTGAGCAGTCCTTTAACAGCTTTCAGAAAACTGTTATGATTCTATGATACTTCAATTTTAGCACAAAGAGTCCATATCTGCTGACAGATAGACTTAGAAAAAAAATCTTGTGTGCTCAATAAAAACAGAGTCCAAGTTACCAGGATGAGAAAAGCATCTATTTCCTGGGCACATTAATGGGACACTTATTCAATCTTTGGCTTCCTATCCCATCAGCATTAATATTATTATTTATTATTTGACTGCTTCCTGCAGCATCTGCAACGGACTCCCTATCCCTGGAATTGTCCAAGGCCAGGTTGGATGAGGTTTGGAGCAACCTGGGATAGTGGAAGTCATCCCTGCCATGACACAGGTTGGAACTGGATGAACTTTAAGGCTCTTCCAACCCAAACCAAACTGTGATTCTTTGATTGTGACACAGATTTATCGAAACGGTCAAAGACTTTATACCTGTGCTGTTTATTTTTCCTGCTTCTGGAAAAATGGCAACAGAAATCGTGACACAGATCTAAGGATATCAACAAATCCTCCATTTTTCAGTCTCTTTGGTGGAAATACATTCCTTCAAAAATGAAAAACCAGCCTTTACATGAAGCTAAGTATCAGAGCACCAAAATACCACTGATATGAGGAATCATTCCTATTACTCTTGTTGCAGGCTTCACCTTTTTCATCCCCTGGTCATGCACACATCAAACCAGGCAGCCAGGGCTGTTCCACACCTGCCTTCACAGAGCTCAGACACCCTCTGTGACTTCAAGCAGAACCCACCTGGCTGCTGAGGAAAAAGAAAAAACAACTTCAGAAATACCTGCTTAAGTTCCTTCTGTGATTCTTCAACTTTTATCTTCCATTTGCTTTCTTCCTCTTCCACACTCCTCTGTAGCCTTTGTAAAATCCCCTCCTAAGAAGAGAGAGGGATTTGAGAGCTCACAGCAGAAGAAAGGCAGCTGGAACATCACAGAGGTGACCAGGCATCCCACTTACTGTCTCTGCCAGGACAGATTTGTATTTCTCACACTCCAGCTGCAGCAGGATGTGCATTTCCTCAGCCTCCTTCAACTTCTGCTCCATAGCCTGGCAAAGGAGGAAAGGCACCACAAGAGTCACATCTCAGTGGATGGATTTCAGCTCTATTCATCTTGTTTCAACAAGCTGGTATCACTCCTGGGCAGGTCTGTCTTTCCAAGCCAGGAAAAAACAACACCAAGCGCAGTGCTCACCCACAACTCTCAATGCCCAATCACAAACTCCGAGTTAGCGAAAAAAACCCCGTCACTTAAAAAAAGACAATGGGGATTTTCAATCTCATGAATTCACAATTTCCACACGGTACTCATCAAAGAAGCAAATACATTTCTGTAAATATCTGAACAGCAGGCTGCCCAGAGAAGCTGTGGCTGACTCATCTCTGGAAGAGTTCAAGGCCACGCTGGATGAGGCTTGGAACAACCTGGTCTAGAGTGAGTGGCCTCCCTGGCCAAGGCAGGGGGGGTTGGAACTGGATGATCTTTAACCCAAACCACTCTAGAATTAATACAAAACAACTTTCTTGTGACTTGTCTGAGAACCTGAACTTCCCAACCCACAGCCCAGTTTGTAAGTTTTACACTGGACAGACACATTATGCCCTACACCAGTTGTCCATCTTTTGTGCCTACCTTGACATCTTCAGATCCTGAAGCCTCTCTTAGGTATTCTTTAGCCATCTTTTCAAACCCACATATCCACTCGCTGTGGCTCTGTTGGGAGAGCACTCAGTTAAGGCTGAGAACAACCTCAGAACTCTCCTCAGGACATTTTCCTCCCACTGCAGGCTGAGGGAGCAGGGTCTCAGCGCCCCAGTTCCCTGGAGCTCACACACAGCCCGATGGCTGTTGTTCAGCCAGTGCCACACACAGCTGGCAGCAACCCAGGAGCACGAGGTGGTGACACAAACACAGTTTAGAGGGGCCTGGATGAGCTGAAATACAGCTGGGTGACAGAGGATTCCCTGCAACTGTCAGCGCTCTGCAAAAGCATTTGAAGATTCAAAGGAACCTCTCCCAAAAATCCCTGAGCACTTCCAGCAGCTGCTGCGTAACTCTAAGAAGGTGGTTTTATAACCTTCCAGAAATTCTTTTTAAAGGCTGGTTTTACTTTAGCACAATTGGGAACAATTTTAAATATGAATATTCAAAACCTCTAGAGGTTATAAATTAAATGCACCATTTTTCCAGACTCACTTGATGTTATTCACCCCATCTGAACCCCATGAACTCAAGGGCATTTTCCCTGCAAACCACTGAAAGCCACCAAAAATATAAAATTGGAAATTGGTGCTTGGGAACAAAATAACCTCCCCCTAAATTGTATGAAGGGTCACTGAGGCACCACAGCTCCTCTGGAAAAGTTGGGAATACACAGATCCCCATCGTGCCAGGCAGCGAGCAAACACAGCAAGGCATTATCCACTCCTGAAAATTCACTGGCTCAGTGAGACACAAGATAACACAGACAGGTAAATCAGATGTTGGGGGCATAAAAACCACAAGATAATAACTTTTCTTTTGCTCTTTTAACGCTTCTTGAAGCAACACTCTATCTGCAGCTTTGCTTCCCCGTACAAGTACAGGCATCAGCAGCAAGAGACACACTCCTCCCACTGCAAAAACCTTGGGATGGAGGGGAAAACACTCCAGGACTGCCCAGCACAGCAGGACCAGAGCTCCCTGACTGCCAGCACAAGGTGAAGAAGAGTCACTTCTCTTACCATGTTGGAAGGAAGAGAGACTTTGGGGAAGAGCTTCTGGAGGAGCTGGCGCGTCTCCACCTCGGCAGCTTCCAAATGCTGCTGCTTCTCCTAAAGCAAGAGGAGGGCACAGGTGAGACTGGGCACCACCGACCTGGCAACAGCCTCTCCTCTGCCTACAGCAATTTCCTTAACCCAGGAAGGCTTTTTCTAAGTGAGAAAGGCGCTACAGTCCCTACAATTGCCAGTAAATTGCTTCAGAAATGGGCACTGAATTGCTTCTGAATTTGGCCTTCGTGTTTGTTCTCTAAGCTTTTATTTTCTGGAGTTCTCCTCCAGTCTAGGCTGTTAGTACAGAAATTACACCACTGTTCACTTGTCCACAACACAAACTGCACCGTGCTGAGTAACTGCAGCCACAGATCACACCAGCCCTGCCACTTAGCTTAAATGAGCTCAAAAATCAAATAGTCTGGTCAATCAACTGTGTTTATTTTTTTTTTTTAATCTGTACTTTTAAGATAATTTTAGGTGCGGAAAAAAAATCACCGTAAGGTAACGCCATCACATCAAAAACAGAGAATTCAAGTCAAAAGGAAACTTCGTGTTAATGCACATTTGAGCCAGGCCAAGAAAGTAACACTTCTAAACGTTACTTTTAAATACTTAAGAGGAAGCCACTTACATCCTCTTTCCCCAACCCTGGATGCAATGGGAGGTAATTATTAGAGCTGTGTGACAATCTCCAGGCTCTTCTTTGTTAGTGCTCTGCAAAAATAAACACCCAGAGCCACAGGCACCACAGATCCATCCTTCCACATATTTAACACTAAAAGCAGAGCAGCCACAGGACACGTTGCTCGCTGTGCTTGTGGCAGATTTGAGTTAGTTCAGCCATACAACACTCAGGCTCCCATTTAAACGTAAATGTAGAAAGCCTGAAACACTGCACTGAAGGGCAGCTTTCAGCCAAAATCCTTCACTGCTGTTTGGGATGGTTTTTCCCTTTGACATCAGTGCTGCTGCCTGGCTGCTCCGAGTTCCTCTGCTGCAAGGATCGGCGGCGTGAGCAGATTCAGGGACAGAAGCAGACAGGAGACATTAGGAGGTGAGGCTGTGCTAAGTGCATTAGCTGGCAGCAATCTGGGAGCCACCAAGAAGTGGCAAAAGGCTGTTTTTGCTGAAGTCTGCCAGCTGCAAGAGAAAGCAGGCAAGGGTTAGCACACAGCCAGAGCAGGGCCAGGCTGCTCCCAGAGCAGAGAGAGACACACAACCCCAAACCAGAGCTCCTCTGCTCCTGCCTGCCTGCCTTGAGTCTTAGCTGGATGCTTTTTGGGTTTGTTGGGGTTTTTTTTTTGAGTTCTGCACAGTGGCAATGAACACTGAATCAGGCCCACAGCAAACACAAGCTCCCTTGTGAGGGATATCAGAGCAATTCACACCCCTGTATCATTTTGAACATTTGTCCAATAGTCCCTGTCGAGCTTCACGTGCCTTCAAGGAGGAAATTTCACTGCTGTGGTGACACCATTTTCCTGAGAAGCTCCCAAGTTTTTTAATAATAATAATTTAGTCCTGGTTCTTCCCAGGTCCAACAGATTTGTTCAAGCACAGCCAAAGCCCAGTAGAAGAAAGCAGGTTGTTCACCAGCACAGCTTTTAATCACGAGCTCCCCACAAATCAAAAACAATTCACGACAGCTCTAACAATTATGCGAACACAAATCAAAAGTCAGCATGCCCACAAACTAACCATTAAAAAAAAAACAAACAACCTAAAGACAACAGGAAGAAGCAGAGGTGAAAGTATATGAATGATCACTCAGAAGAGATTATACTTAAACTGCAGTAAAAGTTACACGTGTCCATTTCACTTAAAAAACCAGCTGCAGATCTGCTTCTAGCTTAACGCATCATTTCTAGCAGTCAACATTACAACCTTGGCAGTCTTGTTCACTTTGTCCTGCAGCAATTTTTCAGTTGATGCCAATGCTTCCATTGCTTCCCAGTTTTTCTCCCGAAGCTCCTAATCATTTTTAGAAAGAATGATTTCAGTTCAGCCAATACTCAAAACTGTTTTCGCTTTTACTTCAGAGCAATATTTCGCGTTACATTCCACCATTTGCATTTAAATGCTGGTTTTACTGCAAGGTGATTTTGCTGGGGAGGACGACATACACTAGCCAAAACAAGTGTGACGTTCAAAGAGTCTGAATGAAAAGTAGCTGGGGGGAATAAAAACGCCAATTTCTGCCCAACCTGCCCCCGCGACCAGAACTGATGCGAGAGTTACCGCAGAGCGTCGTCGCTCCGGCGACCCCACACTTTGACTGCACTTGTAAGAAGAAAGAGGGAAACTTTCAAAAGTAGCGAGGAACACAGACACCAAACCACAGATTACACAACAGAGTGTTAGGCATGTCGCAGTGCAGAACCCAGCATGGACCCAGGAGACATGGAGGTGTGCACATTCACGCCCCTCAGCCCAAAGCCCGCCGCTGATTTCGGGAACGCGCAGCTCAGGCTTCACAGCTCTCTCCGCCGCGCCCGCAGCGAGCTGCTTTGGTGCTCAGCAGCCCCCCTGGGAGGCTCTGGGATTTCAGCAGTGGTGAGCACATCCCAGATCCACGTGGGAAGGCCACGGTGCCGTGCTCCTGTGTCTTTCTTGGCGAGGTCATCAAACGTGTACTCCACAAGATGTCAACACAACTCGGTGAGAGGCTGAGAGCTCTTCTAAGAGCAGCCTCACAGCTCTTCTCCAGGAAGGATGGTGGGGCCTTGCAGCGAGGAGATTGCAGTGCCTGGGGTTTAGATTTTGTTTCTCCCAACCCTCAGAGCAGACCTCCTTTAGCAAAGGGCCATTTTGGAAAGGCTGCATTTTAAATTCATCAAAAGCCTAGCAAAGCACCTACACTAGTTTTACTTTACCACTTCTGTTTGTCCACAATCCTGAGGGCTGTTCACAGGATATAAACACAACATTGGGTAAAACCGAGAAAAAGCTGGGACCTACAGGTCTGGTCTGCCTTTAGCAGCAGCCAGACTTCTGCCTGCAGCACAGAGGGGATTGAGATCTTGTGAATCTGCAGGACAGACCTTCTGTTCTACCCTTCCAGCTCATCTGTCTTCTGAGACCACTCAGCCTCTTCCTCTCTAATTTCAGCTCTTAAACAGCACTTCTTGCTCAAAAGTTCAAGATTTTCCTTGTGCATTTTCCTTAGACTGTCTGACTACTACGAAATAAAGCTTATTGCCTGCTATTCACTGGATTTTACAGGGTAGCAAGGAGAGATAGGTGAGATCAACACCCTGTATTTTAACTTTCTTCCACGTAACTTAAAAGGTAACACTCCCCTGCCCTGCACAGGTAATGCATTACAAGGAAGTAACTCCACAGCTCTGTGATGGAAGATACAATCTTCAATTCCATCTACAAACAACCCAGACTGCACCATCAGCAGCTGTTGCGAGGCTCAGTCCTTCACTCCCTCTGGAAGATCAGGATCAGTCACTCTTAGGAAAGGGAAGAGCCAGATCTGAGCACCCTGAAGGTAATCCCTGTCCGCACACAAGGACCACAACTGTCAGAGCACAGCACCTTTCCTCCTCCCAGCCTCCCTCCCCTTGGCAAAGGACACGTTTCTGAACGGGGTTAACCAGGTTTGAATCCAAACCCAAGAACTTGCTGTGGGATGTGTCCCCTGGCAAGTCTCCTTCCTCTCATCCAACCAAGAAATTGTCCAGGAGCTGACACAACTCTGAGCAGTGAAGCCAGGTGTGCTGAGTTAAAGGAGTGCCCAGGGACACAGTGCAGCAGACAGCTGCCAGAAACACTCTCTGCAAAATGCCCCAGGCCTCCAGGAGTACTGGGAACACAGCTTTGTTGTTTTGGGGGGGTTTTCTGGGGCGGTGGGGGAAGCATTTCCTTACGTTGTTCTTTTTCCTCTGCTGCTCAAAAGCATTTCTCTGAGAGGCGAGCTCGCTCTGGAGACTGGCGATCTCCTTCTCTTTGCCTGCAACCCTGAATTAACAAAGGGAACCACAAACAAGTCAGGAGACATTGCAGAAATTCCCAGGGCAGCACTGACACCCTTTTCCCACACACCAGCTTGCCTTCCCCTTCCAGCTCTCTCTGAAAAGCTGTTTTCACTGACTTGGCAGCACCGCCCGCTTCCCACTGCTCCCTGAACCACTCTGCCTGAGCAAACCCATTGTAAAGCTGTTGTTTGCCTACAACAGGCATCTGCACACATTTATCAAGGCCAGGGGAAGGCAACACATTAGCTGAGGGTAGAGTCAGCCAGCCCACACCAGTACAACAGCACGGAGCAGGCACTGCCTGCTGCATGAGAGCGTTCCCTTTCACGCACCTAATCCACAATTTGTAAGTCATTTAACTTGAAAGAAATAATTCAGCCAGCCAAAAAAACGTATGACAGTGGCAATTTGCTTAGCACAATACAGCATTAGCTTCCACATAGTTATTTAATGCGCTTCAGCCTCACATTATAACACACTTGTACCCGAGATTCTCCCTGGAAGAGATTTCCAGATGATTTTATACCAGGAACAACCCTCTGCTAAGCTGAAGTTCCAAGGAAAAAAAAGCCTGCCGCTTTTGCTTGAAACACCAACATTTAAATGTTCAGCCATGCAGCTGAGCTGGCATGCATTCAAAATAACATCAATCAGGGCTTGCTTCTCTGGTGGGCACAACATATTGCCAGCAGTGTCTGTCTGCAGGAGATTACACCTGAGGATTAGCAGTGCGAGCACAATCTCCCATGCTCAACTTTTACTAGACAGTCATTTAATTTAGTTTTTTTTTTTTTAACTGGCCACTTCACATACTCTGATATCGTGTGTTTGGCATTTATTTCTGAATTTCCTGAGCAATTAAGTGAACTGAATCAATTCTATAAAGCATTCAACTCCTGGCAGTACTCACACTTGCAGAAGCTCCTCGCTTTGGACAGCCAGAGATGCCTACAAAGAGATCAGAGATGTGTTAGGAGCAGAGCAGCAGCAAAGACCAGGAGCTGCCTTGTTAACCAGGCACTGCTGCAACAGCAGAAACCTGCACTCTGGGCCTTTGAGGGAATCCTGTCCAACCTCCTCTGGCCAGGAACACAGCAGGCAGAAGAGCGAGCACAAGGCTGCAAATCCATATGACAAAAGAAAGCAGGAACAGATATGCAGCAGCCAGAAAAGCTGGCTCAGGGCAACCCAACCCCAAAGGTGTCCCTGGATTTCCATAGGCAGAACAACTCTTGGTGTTCCATGTCATCCCTGCAAGCTCCCACCACCCACTTTTGACTTCACTCAGTAACACTGTGATTGGAAGCTGTACCTGTTTGCAGTTCTCCTGCTTTAATTCTTGTATTTGAGCTTTGAAAGATTCATTTTCTTTTTGCACATCCTGTTGAAAGAAAAAAAGCAATATATACTCATACAGATAGACACTCACAATACGCACACTCCTCAACACAAGGTGTTTCCATCAAAACTTTACCTGTAACTGTTTTACTTGGTTTGCAATTTCTCTCTCTTTTTCTTCCAACACAGCTTTCAACTTCTTCATCTGTTCTTCCCCTTTCAACCTGTAGAAAGGGTTTAGAAAGTAAGGAGAAAGGGTTAAAGTAAGGGGAAAAAATGTTAAAGCAAGAATTAATGCTAAAATGGGACAGACACTCAAACTGGGACAGTTTGTGCAGCAGAAGTTGATTATATTTTGTATGTTGAGGCTGCCTCAGGTACCACACCCCGGCTGTACCGGAGCTCTGCTGGGAGAGCAGCACATCACAGGAGCTGCTTGGAAGACAGAGCCCTTTCTGGCACCCTCCTCTGACTTGGAGCAGCCAGACAAAGCAGAGTCAAAACAGAAGAAAGCCTGGCAGCACTTCTCCATAAAACAGGAGCTGGAGGATTGGCTATTGCATCTCAGCCTGAAAATGGCACAAACCAGATCTGTTCGCTGTCGCTACCGACCGAGCCACAGGCACTGCAAGCCTTAAACACGCTGAACAGAAGGAGAAATCAGCACTAGACACGAGGAGCAGCAGCAGCTCCACTGGTTAATGGAGCCCTGGGTGCACATTCCCAGTGTGTGAGCAGCACAGCTCAGGGAAGGGGCGCCAGCAGCCACCGGCACTAACAGCTTATTTTAGCAAAGCCCGTGAAATTCCTGCCACCAACTCAAACGTTCCAACTGGAGATAAACTCAATGCATACTCCCAGCAGGCATTTGAGGAGCTGCTACTCTGCATACTCACAGGTTCTCCACGTCCTGGACTTGGGATGCAACAGGTACCTGAAAAAAAAGTAATTCCTGGTCTCATTTTGATAGCACAGTTTTCAGAAGGGGCAACACACGGCTTGCAAGACACTTGCCAAAGAAATACCAGGAATTTTGCATCAGGCCTTACTCCAAGAATATCTAAACACATAACGGATTTCAGAAACAGAGCTTACACCAAGCATCCCAAGCTTCACACCAGCCAACTGCTCTCCATTCCATCTTTCCCCTGGGATAAATGCCTGTGTCTAGACATCCACCCAAAAGAAAAGTTCAACTCAGTCTCCTCCTTTTACCACCAACAAAAATCCAAACTGAGCCAGAGCACCACCTCATTGGAAAAATCCTTCCATTAAGTAACACCTGGCTTCGAGGTTGTCCAGTTGTCTGCTCTCAAGTCCAGTGCAGGAAATCAAAAGCCAAAATATTCCAGCCCCAGGGAAAGGCAGAAAGGAATCACAGCACAGCCTGACCACTTCAAGAGATGCTGCTACGTTCAGTTACAGCCAAAGTTCCTGCATGAGCAGAGCCCTGCAGAGATGCTGCTTCAGCCTGGCAAGGAGGTGGCTGGGACACAGCTGGGACTGTCTGTGAGCTCCAAGGCTTTCAGACCACCAAAGCTCCTCTTTATGCACATTATCACCCCAGTTAAAACCTCCCAGACCTTGCCATCCATGTAAAACCTGTTTTGGATGAACACAGTTGAACTAGTGGGCTCTCTGCATTATAAACAGCTTAGGCAAGCAGGATTTAAAACATCTCCAAGTGAAGCCAATGCAAATCCTCTGTGTGAGGCAGAGGAGGAAAAACAGCTTCCTGTTCAAGCAAGCAGCACTCCCAAATCACATCCACTCTGCAGGCTGTACCTGTTGGAGTTGTTGCAGGTTCTGTTGTTCCAGCTCCTGAACTTTACTGGTTAATTGTGCAATTGTATCTTTCTGACCCTTTGGATAGATAATAAGTGAGGTTAGAAGTGTGAATTTATTCTTCCCAGCCAGAAATGCTGCAACAAAACTTACTTCCCTTCAGAATATCCAAGCAGCTTACCTGCAGACATTCTCCTTTCTTAACAATCTCTTTCTCCTTCTCTTCCAGTAAGGCCTCCATGGTTTTCACCTGTTTTTCCTTCCCCTTCAACCTGTGCCATTGAACACAGACACACAGCATAAACCCCCTGCTCTTTCATCCCCCTGAAAATAAAACATCCCATGCTCTGCAGCACCTAACAAAGGCAGCATCTGTGATCAAAGGCACAAGCACAATTCACCTACTAAAGATCAACGTGTGAACACTTCCACTTCAGCCTGGCTTAGCAGGAGATGCCCTTGATCAATGGCACTGCTCCTTAGGTGAAAGCAAACTGTGCTGACACATTGCAGGGGTTTCACAAACGTGTGCTCTTCGTCCCAAAGCACTTCCTTGCCCCTCTCCAGCTGGGGATACGAGGGTCTGACTGATCATTTCCCCACCCCTGCAGCTCAGGTGTTACCAAAGCAGGTTTTCCACTATGCTTTGCCTACACCCCTCCCTCCTGACTTGGATTTAAGGGGTGCACAGGGCAGATCAGACGTGAACAACCGCACTTACAGAGTCTGAAGTTCTTTGACTTGTGATGTTATTGTCACCTAAAGGAAATAATCAGCACTTCAGTTCAAAATGCACGTGGAAAATGCACATAAAAGCTAAAAACTGCTCTATGAAGAAAACACGGGGGAAAAGCTATCAGACATTATCAAAATAGGCACCGTTTACTGCAGTAAGCATAAATGCACTTCTTTTTGAAATTACAAGGCACCAAGTGTCTCCAGCTATTGGCATTCTCCATATTTAAAATGTGGCTTCCAGAGCAGCAAAGGAAACAGAGCAAATGGGAACAACAAGCAGACCCACAGGGGACACAGAGGAAGAAGCAGAGAGGGGCTGTGAGCAACATCTCACTGGCAACTGCAGCTCCAACCACAGAGATCATCCCTGGCCACTGGGGACATAAGGAAAAGCTTTTTGGGTGCTCTCTGAAAAGAGAGCATTCCCTTAAATTCCCATTCCAAGGCTGAACATGGATGGAAGACGTAAGATTTAGCGGGAAATGTTAACTTTGGAATGCTGTGTGAGAGCCTGACGGTGGTTATCTGTCAATCCTCTACCACAACATGGCAGGAGTTTCAGACATTCCCAAAAATCTCTCTTCTGCTTGCAGGAAACCAGAAGATGCACAAATACATCACCTTTGGAGTAAGAATCCCTCACAGAGCATTCCAGAAACAGCAAACCTAAACTGCATTTTTTTTTTCCTGGACTCTGACAGTTCCAGGGAAGGAAATGCACACAAATAACTCCCTCAGCTCCTGGAAATTTGCTTCGGAGGAAAAGCCCAAGACGGAAACACATTCTGTGAAGCTTTGCCTAAAAAGGACAAAACTCAAACCACTGAGAAAGGGGTGACAAGCTGGAATGTAGCTGAAGGGGCTGAAAAGAGTGCAGACCAAAAACACAACCCACACAAAACAAGCAAACTTCCTGACAGCACGATGGATTAAGCTGCCTGCAGAATGGGCTCCCTAAGGAAACGTGGGCTTCCCTTGTTTCGGATGCCAGACAGCAAGCACGCCAAAAAAAGCCCATACTCCTCCATCCCTGCATTCCTGATAGCTAAACTAAAACTGACTGTGCCAAGACTGAACTCTTTTTGGGCACTGGGAAAAAAAAAAACAACACAACAGTCTTGGGTTTACCTGGAAACCAGGCACTATCTGGGCCTGAAGTATTGCTCCAGCAACACAAAGGCCAACAACAGGAGCAGTAAGGTCAGCACTTGAAATTTCCAAGTTGCCAGCATCTAAGGACTTCCCAGGGTTTCATGTTTACTCCAGGGACAGTGTGCACAGGCAGAGCTAATGTTGCTACAGCAATTCTTGCCAAATTTCATACTAATAGCCCAAAAAGCTCAGGCTTCCAGAGGTGTGTGGTTTCTGAAGGACAGCACCAGATATCCTACATTTCTGGGGTTTTATATCCAAGAACAGTGTAGCTCCAGCATCAAAAAAAGTTCTTTGTTGCCCAATGACATTCACCAGTGAAAAAGAACACACTAGAACAGAAATGAGTGAGCAGCACATCCAAGGCAAGGCCGGTTCACACTGCTGGCACTAAAGTGTTTTACCTGTTTTTCCATCTCAAGCTGGGAATTTCCTACTTCTTCTTTCAGAGCCTCTATTTCCTGTGTCAAAGCCTTTTCAATGACAAAACAAGACAGGGTTGGACAATGGAAAGACAAAAACGCCACAAAAAAAAAATGGATGCTACAAATTGGTCACTGCAGAATGCCAGGCAGTAACAAACAAATGTGGTCGTGGCATCAACACAGAGAGGAAGGCAGGGATTGCACAGAGATACCTGAACTGTCTTCTCCTTGCTTGCTACTTTGAGGATTTCAGCTTGGAGGAGTTCTTCCACTGATTTTATTTTTCCATCCTTCTCGTTGATCCTTAGAAAGAGCAGAGAAAACAACATTAGCTGGCTAAAAAAAAAAAAAAAAATGGACCAGGCAGGAGGAACAAATAGGGAGAACAAGACTGGGACTAGTGCAGAACCAGCTGGCTTTATACAACCAGTAGTTCACGTGTTAAATCAATTCTATCACAGCCAAAAAATGCAAATTAAGACATCAAGAGTGCCTGGAATGACACACACTTAAAACCACCCTTCACTGGACATTCCAGCAAAGTATTTATCAGCTTAAAACACACACACGGGGGACAATCCACTCCTTTTCAAGTGGCTACTGAACAAAAAAGATTATCTGACAAATCAGAGCAATTCCTCACCTAGTCAAAGCCAGGTTTATGAAATTAGCTGCTTAGCAGAGAAGTGACTGGATTTTCAGCAGGTATTGATCTGGCATGACACGTTTCAAAAATGAAAATGTTTCCTGCCGCACACACACACACTTCACCCAGTTAAAAGCCAAATACATTTGCAGTTGTGGAATAAAGACAGAGAGAATTAACAATCAGAAATTAAATCTGTGCAGTAACTTACACTTTCTGCAGTTCCTCCACCAGTGATTGGAAGGAAACCTGTCAAAAACAGAACAGAGCAAAACAATCTGTGGATGTTGAGGGGTGAGGATAGAGCCGGAGCTCTCTGGCACTGGATGAACTATGTAGCAGCCTAATGATTTTATTTATCTGCCTGCTCCTGAGAAAATCAGCTGTCAGCCTCCAGTTCCTGGCAAACCAGTAATGCTAAGCTTGCTGCAAGTTCCAGGAAAACAAAAGCAAACCCACACCATCTTCACCAGGAGAGGATGAGGTTCAGGACCAGCATTTCATCAGCTTCCCTTTAATACTGACACTACTGCACATCTCTTCAGGGTCACTGTGCCTCTCCCCTTCCATAAATGATTTTCTAGGAGCTAATTGCCCTCCTGAGGTGTCCAGGCAGAGCTGGATGTCAAGGAAAGGCACTTCCTGCTCAGCACATCAAAAGTGACAACACTGTGACAGTGTCACTGATCAGACACAAGGAGAAGGGGGCAAGTGACACCTGCAGAGTGTGGATTGACACTGGGAAGCTCCAACGTTCATCACAAAGCCGAGGCAGTTACAGCTGCCTGCCAGCCATGCCTGCTGCTCCAGGCTTTGGGAAAAGGAGATCCAGAGCCATTTCAGAGCATGGCAAACTCAGACCAACCCCCCAAGCCAGCACTGACTGCACCCTGTACACATCTGCCCTGCTTCTGACACTTCTGCAAAGGAAATATTTGACAGAAATATCAGCTCCCAGACCAACGCTGAAAGAAAACAGGATGCTTTGCCAACAGGCTTCAAAGGCAGCTCCACCTTCCTTCCCTTGACTTTTGCAACCACAGCAAGATTCTTTCAGATTTAGTTTAGGTGTAATAAAAGTTTTAGATGAAAAAGTCCTACCTGCTCCGATTGCTGAATTTGCAGGCTTTGAAGTTCTTTTCTCAGGGATGAATTTTCCGTTCGCAGGGCCTTTGAAAGCAGACACACAGATAATGAAAGCCTCATTTGTGGGGGGGAAAGAAAAGTGTTAAGCATGACAGAAAAGTAATTTTCTCTTAGAATAAGTGAAAAACTTTGAAAGTCTGAAAGAGGCATCCCGCCCTCTGCAGCTGTTGGAGCCAAAGTATTCAACAGAGTAATTATTGACCATGGATAACTCGGAGTAGACACCAATTTATAGGAAATTAGAGCCCAGCTATAGAGGAAGGTGGGAGTGCTGTAACTGAGCAGAGAGGTCAGGAAAACAAATGTAACCACTCGTGTTACAGCCCATATATTTATATGTATTTACATAATATTGGGATTCTCCCACAGACAGGCTTCTCACCACTTTGGGAATGCAAATAAAAATTATTTAACACCATGGGCTTTAACAGTCTAGATCCTACTCTGGAGGCAATTATAACATCCAAAATATATAAGAATTCAAAGGTGCCTTTGTACAGAAAGGCACTACAAGAATAAAAAATCACATAATCTAAACATCACTGTCAGCAATATTAAAGACTGTAAAATATTATTTCAAACAAATAGCTTGCAAAACACCACCATCCCCGGAGGGATTTGGGGATGTGGCTTAGTGATGGGCTTGGCAGTGCTGGGGAATGGTTGGATTTGATCTCAGAGGGCTTTTCGGCCTGAAGGAGCCCATGAGGTGCTCACAGCTTTGGCTGCTCAGTGACCTCGGGGTTTACAACCCCTCCCCAGCACAGGGGGGTCAGCAATGCCCCTGCAGTTTAGGCACCTTAAGAAAAGGAACAGAGTCTTGGCTATGCCCAGATAGACACAGCTTTTCAGCAAGAGCCAGCTCAAAGCAGACAGGGATTTCTCTACTGGCTCTCCAGGCTTCTCATCACTACCTCCTTTATAAATAAACAGGAAGGACATAACTCCATCATCATCCCAGAAATGTCACTAGTTTATAATCCATTTAACCCTTCAGATTATCAACTAAGCAAAAAAAAAAAAACAACCAAAACCCAGGAGTCTTATAATACCAAGTTTTTACAAAACACCCTTTCCTAAAGCGAGATTTGTTGGAGATTGAACCAAATGTACAGCTCTGGAAATATATTCCCATTATTCCAAAGGGCATCCTAGCAAAATCTGCCCTAGACTAAGAGAGAAGCACTTACTCTACCCCACTGACGCTCATGCTAAGTCTATCTTACAGAAAAGGTTTTAACCTCACCTTCACATGGTGCCTTTCCTATTCAGAAGGAATTCAGACTGAACTTTGAGCACTCCAACATTCACTCTGAACAGGAACACCTCATCTCTATTTCCCCATCAAAAGATAACAGGAGGGATTTTACCTTCAGCTCCTCCTCCTTAGTAGCCACCTGGATGAGTCCTGCCTCCAGCAGCTCTTCAACTGTCTTGATTTTATCATCCCTCTCTCTCATGCTGAGAAAAGCAAGAATGAAAATTAAGAAAAAAAAAGGAGTTTAACTTTGAAGGCAGTTTCGCTATCAAGAGTAACCAAAACCTTTATTTTAGCCTCTGATTCAAAACAAAGTTTCTTACCTTTTTTCCATCTGCTCTATCAAGTCTTTGTTTGTCTACGAAGGAAAAAAAACAAAACAGGGCCATCATTAATTGGATCAATAATGGTTTGGGATTTAAAAAAAACAAATAATTGGAAAGCACCAACTTAATCAGAAGCTTGGTTACAACACTAACACAGAAAGGAAAACAAATTAGGGGGAGAAAGTCCTCATGGCATATGTGTCTAAAATCAATGTTGGGAAGAAGTCAATCTTCCAGGGGAGGGACAGATCCAGCCCAAATGCCTTGATTTTGGTTTTACACTGATGAACCTGCAGCCAGCTCAGTACCTGAAGAATCTGCCTTTTTTTTGAGCATTTATCAAACCACAAGCTCCACCCAAGGCTTTAGGAATTCAGGATTTTTTAACACCACCACACTGTGAGAGACCACATGGGAAACAGAGCAGCTTCCAAGAAAAATCACCTGCAGTCTTTCAGACAGGACACCAGATCAGCCAGAGCCAGGGCAGCAATGGCTGCAAATCTGGTTCTCCTCCAGAGGAAAGGGAGCAGCTCCAGACTAGCAGGAGTACAGGGAAAGTTCTTTTTCAGCCTTTTTTCGGTGTTTTAGGAAGTCTGCTCATTCCACAATAGTGCAAAGCCAGGGATGTTCCCACAGGCTCTCCCAAGGAACATCCCAAAGAAGTTGGAGCTCAACAACACGACAGCTTTGAACCTGCAGCACCCTGTAAGCACCAGTCTGGCTGCAGCAAGTGAGCCATGGGCAAAAATGCAGAACAGGAGGCAAAAGGCATCACAAAGTAAAGAGATTTCTATTTCCAAGGGTCAGAGTGGTTGCAGAAATAAGTTCTTGCTCGTGTTAAGCTATATGAGTCTTCAGGAGTGGGGAAAAAAAAATAAAATCCAGATTTCATTCAAATACTCTTGACTAGGTCTACAAGACAGTCACAGCTGCCTTACTCGACCCTCCATGGAAGAGAAAACGCCTAAAAAAGCATCAGGTTTTGACATCAACCAGCTCAGCCTACAGCCAGGTTGAGAAAAAATACTGAAGAAATTAAAAGCACAGAAGGTATTTGATAAAAGCTCAGCAAACACTGGCTGTACCTGCTCAGACAGGAGAGTCTGCAGCTTCTGAACTTCAGCCTGCAGAGCTGCGTTTTGATCCTTCAGAACCTGGAAGAAAATGGAGGCATTTTATCAGCTCAGAACTGCAGAGCCTAAATACAGCTTTTTCCATAATGGCAAAGAGGCAATTAAATAGCCCAGAAGTCATTACAGAGAGTTCTTTGGAAGCTACAGGACTACAAAGAGTCCTTTCCATCTCTTTCTTACTTTTCTGTATTAAGGACAAAAGTATTGTCCTTATGTTCCCACGAGAAATTCAGCTGTTAGCATCTCTATTCCCTGGCAGAGAATCAGACAGCGCCAAATGTGAGAAGCTCAGAAAGAAAAACGCATTTTCCTCCTAAAGCAGCATCAGCATCGTGTCGAGGTTTGGTAACTGCCTCTGACAAAACATTCATCTGGCCAAGCAAATGGTCCAAGATCTCCTTTCTGAGTTCCCTTCAGCTGCCTCAATGCACAGCAAGGAACTGGCAGGCCAGCAGCAGAGAGTTTGCACAGCTCCCACACTCGGTCCCACTGAAGGCTGGGGAGAGGTGGATGGGGAGGACAAACAGACTTCTGCCTCTCCTCCTGCATTCCTGCTCCATCCAATGGTCACAGCAGCCCTTAACAGACAGTATTTTAAAATTCTCCTCTGTTATTGCTTTTTGTCCTTTTAAAGACTTGCCCGGTGCTTTACAAAAGCGAAAAGCGGGACACGTGCTCTGTGCTCCAGCCCCAAAGCCTTACAGGGAAAACACAAGAGGAAGGGACAGCAACAGCAAGGATTAGATGCACTGCTCTGTTTTGAACCTGGCTCTTCCCTCTTGCATGTGCCTGGGAAAAAAGCAGCACTTCCTTAGGTGGAAGCATTTAGAGCAGCACCGGTCTGGCTCCTGTTCGGGATCAGAGAGGAGGAGGGAGAGAGCAGCAGTGCACGTGATATTCTGATATTCATGCTGAGAGCACCCCGTGCATTTCTGCTCCATCACGATGATGATGATCTGCATTCAGCTCTCTATCCACTCCCCAAGCACTGCAGGAGCTGCCTGCAGGTGATTTTTGCCACAACTTAGCACTGAGTTGATTACAGCACATAACCATTCACAACACTTGTAAGGCCTTTTTCCTGGGTAAATTACTACAGAAACCATCACACTAAAAGGATGCTCATATTCCTTCTCATATTCATTTTCACCTCACCCACTATTTTATAATGTTCCACCACACTGAAAGCCCTGAGAGTGTCACTAAGTGGAGAATTGCCCACTTACCCCACACTGTTCCTGCACCTGTGACCCAGCACACATTCCACTGAAGATTCAGTCCACAGCTTTATTCCAAAAATCAGATGAAATTGTACTTTGTTTCCTACTGCATTCATTGAACAAACTTCTTCCCTCTTATCCTCTGACAGCTTAGAGAAACTACAGAGCCTGGACAAGGGACTCTTCATCAAAACCTCTTTGAAAGTGTCACTTTAATACAAGAATCCAGTTTACTACCTGCTTCAAAGAGCTCCAGGAGACTCCAGAGGCTTCTCCTACAAAAGCATCCCACCTCTGCCACTGCCCACTGGCTCTGTTCCTCACTAGCAGACTCCCCAAGGTGACAGTGGGAGGTTCAGAGGGACTGACCTCACACCAGGAACATCAGAGGAGCAGCAGCACCCACCACAGGCTTTAGAGGAGTTAAAGGGATGGAGTCAGCCCCTCTGTCGGGAAGCAGGGACATTTCTAAGAGCCCAAGTCCAGAAGAAAAAGGCCAAGGTGGCAGAGGGCAGGGAGGACTCAAGCTGCTCTCTGCACACACCACCCAGAAACGAGCAGCAGATATCAGAACAAAAGCTTCAGCGGTTTAGCTGCAGCCTTATGAGAAAACGTGGAAAGAGGCAGAGTTAAAATACGTGTTTTCACATCTGCCTGACAGAAAACAGAGGCTTGGCGTGAAAATCCAACCAACAAAGGCTCCAAAAAACAGCACCAGGGCCTTGAAAGGCACATTGGCAGGTGGAATGCAGGGAAATCACAACAGTTTTTACTGTACAACCTCCTCTTGTAGAATTCAAAGCCCTCTCTCTCTCTCCCCACAACTGCAGACACTGCATTTAACTTGTGTTATCCCACCTCTCACTCAGCACAGTCTGCTGCTACTCCTATGACATCCCACATTGCTCCTGCCTTACAAACACAGCACTAATTTACCTTAGCACCCAAAGGTCAGTTTTATTTCACTGTTCTACAGGTGCTCCACAACCTCTGGAGACTGGAAAACTTACTGAAAACAAGCACAAAAACACCTGTTCTGTATCTTACCTTGAATTCTTCCTTTGTGTTTGAAATCTGAGCGAGCTCTTCTCGAAGCTGATCTTCAAGAGTTCTTATTTTGTCGTCTTTTATGTGAATGCTGAGACACAGCAGAACAGTTAAACACGTTTCTCCCATCCAAGTCTTACCAAAAAAAAGCATCATTGAAAAGAACATGAAAGACTGATGAACATTGTTTATCAAATCCCAGAGCTATTTACCTTTTCTGCATCCTTTCCAGCTCATGTGCAGCAGCAGCCTAGATATAAAGAGGATTAACACAGACTTAGGATACATCACATGATTCAATCAACCTTTCATTCCACGATATTAAAAAGCTAGAACAAGTCATTTGGCCTCCCAGCACACGACTGAAATCAAGAGTGAAAGGGCTAAAGCTTGTCTTCATGCACTTTTAGAACATGCAATTATACAAAGGGAAGGCGATCTCCGAGAGATTCATTTGACAACTGGGATTAGCTCTAATTAAACACTTCATTTCCACTTCTGTAACGAGCAGGCCACACAGCAGCAACACAGGGACAGCATTTTGTTTGGCTCTAGGAACATCTCTGTGGTGAGGCAGGGGGAGCTGTGGGCTTTGGGGGTTTTTTGGGGGGGGAGGAGGGATGTTTATGAATTTTGTATGCAAATGCCAGGCCTGCATATTGACAGACAGCTGTGCTCACTCCTGCACTCTGAGTGCCTGAAAATCTAACCCAAGCAAGCAAAATGCTTCAGTAACTTGGATATCCAAGGACAAGGCTTTGGTGGTGAAGGAGGGGGAAGAATGAGGCCTCACACCAGCTCTAAGAACTTCAGGGAATCAGATATTAGCCCAGTCCGGAAGCCTCACACCATTAATGTGCTTAAGCAGAGCTTGCTTAAAGCCAACAGATCCGCATTTGCATTTATGACAGAACAGGCACTGGGAAGGGAGGAAAATCAAACCTGCTGCTTTACCTGTTCATTTGTCAGAGCCTGTAACTTCTGTACCTCTGATTTCAGGGAGAGGTTCAGATTCTGTAAGACCTGAAGGAAGGAAAAGAAAAAAAAAAAATATTTGCAGTTCATACACAAATAGTTTTTCACTCTCCAGGGTGAAATTTCAGGAGATTTTTTTTGAAGGAAAACCCTCAAGCTTCCTTATCAACAGCTTTCCCAGCCCCTAGCATTGGCCTTGCCTAGCAGAGCAAGGCTCTTCCTAGACACAAAGACTGGGTCAGCTGGCACTTGCACAGGCTTTTATTATACCTTGAGCTCTTCCTCCTTGCTGGTTAAGTTGGCACGTTCATTGCCTAACGAGTCCTCCATCTGCTTTATCTGTTTGTCCTTCTCTGCAATCCTGCACAAGGGGGAAACAGAGACAGGTCAGCACAGAAGATGTGGATGGAAGAGGTGCAGGAAGCATCAGGCCAAACCCAAAACACACCCTTGGCCCTTTGCTCCAGCTCCTACTCCAAATCCTGCTGACTGCACACTTGGGGTCCAAAAGCTTTTCCATTTTAAACGCTGTCTGCTTGCCAAAAGATCTCTGAGACGTTCCCTAGCTCTGACACACAGCCACCAGCCCAGAGGGAGAAACCTCCCGGCGCCGCCCAAATAACAACAACTCTCACGGGCACGCACACTCCTGCACGCAGGCAGGGATGAACAGCAGAGGAGATGCTGCTTTCTCTGCAGCTCAGAGCCACGGCAGACCCCAAACCTGAGGCCTGGCACGGAAGGGAAATCCGTAGGAAGCCGTTTCCCGGCTCCCAAGTTGATCTCGTGAGAGGTTAAAAGCACAGGCAGCGGCATTTCCTTCACCAGTCCCTCCCAAACGAGGGAGGGAAGGTGGCAGGAACTGAGAGCCAGCAAAACACCTCCCAAATCCCAGAGGAAATGGATGCTCACACTTTGTGAAGTTCTTCTGCCAGCACTGAAGCTGAGGTCTGCAAGAGGAAAAAAAAATAAATAAATAAAACAAATAACTGGAAGTAAAGCAAGTCAGAGAATCCTCCTCCACACTGAGCCAGGAATAGCATTTGTCTGGTTATTTTGAACTGGCACAGGATGCTTCCAACTATTTCCTGGCTAAGGGACATTGGTATGTGCTGGTATTCCTTCAATGTCCCTTCCCCTCCGGCCTGATGCAACATGAAGTGAAAAAAGACCCCTGTTATTTGCCCTTCACTAGATTCAAACAAGCCACAGGGCTCACCAGCACTTCCCTCCCGGGAGCTAAGTGATTTATGGGACATTCTGCTGACAAACCACTCAAAATTTAAAACAAAAAATTCAAATAAATAAATAAGAAAACCCTGCACAGTGCATCAGGAGTTGTGCCGTGAACAGAAACAGCACCGCAAAAAAATCAGCAAGTGGCATTTTTCCCCTCTGGAAAAAGCCTGTCACACACAACCACGCTGGTGGTGAAGGCCTCAAGGGACCTCTGCAGACTGTGGCAGAACTTCCACGTTCACAACTCCAGTCCCTCTAAATAACTAAAAGGGTTTCATCACCCCTGATTATCCAGAGCGGGATACAGCCCCAACTCACTTCTCCAAAGTGTTATTTTCACACCCACTGGCCATGGTGGAAAAACATCCCTGAATTTTCATGGCTACCTGGGGAAAGCACACACCTCCAGCACCCTCCCTGCGTGATTCAGAGCTAAAAAGTAACATTTCCTTAGGAATTTATTTCCAAAGCCCTCAAAGGGATGAGAGGAGCAGGCCATGAAGATGCTGTAAATCTAGAGTGGCACTTCCCTCACTACTCTCCCCACCCACTGAGTTAAAGCACTTCAAGCAAAGCCAGATTTTCAGCCTGATGTCGAATTTAATCAAATTCCATCAAGCACGTTGGTGATTAAAAGAAGGCAGCACCCAACTGCACAGGAACAGCCTCCACTTGTGCCTCCAAAGCCTTTCTGAGCTGATTTCTGTGACCTTCCTCCACATGGAGGCAACTCCAGTGATCCTGAGGCTCTACACGGTGTTTACAACAGAAATGATATCTCAAATCAACGAATCAAACCAAAATTTTAAGGATTAAAATAACTGAGAATGGCATTGTGCATGTTTGGTGGGGGTTTTGGCGTGATTTCTTTGGTTTTTTTTCTGCACAGAAATCAGCATTAAAATGAACAGACAGCTTGATACAGGAGCTACCACAAGGGGAAAAAAAGCACAATCAGGTGGTTCACAGGAGGACTGCAGAAAGACCAAAAGAACCAAAAGACAGAACTGTAGACAGGCAAAGCTACAGGGAAAAAAATAAATAAAAAAAACATTGAAAAAGGTATTATATCGTTTAGTTATAATTGAAAGCCACTGTGGGCGGAAACAAGTGGATTTTTCCCCCCCAAAAAAAGAAGCTTAAAGTTTTAAAACAGTTTAAGGATCATTAGAAAAGAGGATGCTAACGAGTTTCTGCTTTCAGCATTACATCTCGTACCCAGCTACCAAAAAAAAAAAAAAAAAAAAAATCAATCTTACGTTTAAGGAAAGTTCACAAGTCATGACTACAAAAGAGAAGTCTGAGAACATGCTGTACCTGGGCTGCCATTTGTGAATGAAACTTCTGAAGCTGAGCATTCAAAGCATCATTCTGCTCTATCAGCTCCTTGTAAGAGAGCACAGAAAGAAAAGCAGGCTGAGATCTGCAGCTACTCGACTTTCTGCTAGGATTAGCTCTTAGCCATGATTATGTTAGTAAGAACAGTTCAGCATTTACATGTCAGACACTTCACCAAAGATGCTGGCTTTTAATCCCCACTACAACCAACCAGCTGGAGTGGAAGCACCAGAACCTGCTCTGTATCAAGGCAAAACATTCCCTGCTCCACCATGATCCATTTGGTTTCCCTGAAGCCCTCAGAGTTACGTCCACGCCGCCTCTCACCACCTGATGCCAGCAGCAGGGAGATCACACAACCATCAAAGGTTCCTCTCCCAGGGTGTTCCCCAGACCGTGGATCATGTCACAGCTTGGCAAATGGAGCCAGCACCTTTTCCTGACTTGCCCCAAGTGCTTCTCCTGTGTGAGGTGGCCCCACACCTCCTCAAAGCACCACACTCGAGGTTCTCACTTCATAAGCAGGGGTTTTGTCATCCTTTATTCAGTGGGAAAGCTTTACTAAAGCAGCATTCCGGGGATAATTCTGTGTTCCCACAGACACAAAGTGGAAGGAAGAACCCCAAACCCTCAAAACACTTGAGCAGTACTACCTGCACCTGCATTTGCATGGAGTCCTCCTCAGTAGCTCTCTTTTGCTCAGCCTCCAATAACTGCAGCATCCTCTGCTCCAGCTGCTGTTTTGACACCATTGTATCAGTAAGTTTACTGTGCAAGCTCTGGATTTCATTGTCTTTGGCCACAAGCTTATTCTGCACATCTGTAGCAGAAATGTCAGGATTTTAATTCAGAAGTCAACATTTAACTTTGGGGGAAATCATTTTCCCTGTAAGCGGGGAGGCTGACTCGGAGCCTCACTCCAACAAGGTTCAGCTCCCCCATCAGCATTCAGACTACCTGGGATCCCAAAACACTTTCCCCCAGGGCTGCTGAAGCAGGGCTGACCTCACCCGAGCTTTATGTAAGACATTTACTCAATAATGCCCTCTTTTTTTCCAAACGGGAACAGCCAGCTCACCGCAGCAAGCGTTATTTGGGAATTCTGTGATACGTGCCTTGTTGTGCTGCTTCGTGCTCTGCTGTTCTTTTCCTGAGGTAAGCCTGGATTTCTTCCCATCTTCTCTCTGCCTCCTGCAGCTGGACCTTCACATTGAAGAAAGAGTTGATGAAAAGAAGTCTAACCTTTCATTTATTTTTGAAGCATTCAGAGTGCATCCCCTCGGTGCTATTCCCAAAACATATGGCAATGAAGTGAAGCTGTTTCTCGTTTCCATTAGGGCACATCAGAGAGACAGAGGGCTCTGTAATCCTCTTCCTAGACTAGCTTAGCCTATTAATTTGAAAGCCAAATTGTGAACTGTTTCATTATAGGCTCTTAACAGAATGGTTTCTGTAATATGAAAACGTAGCATCTTTGCCCTGATAGTTCAGAATTAAAGCCAGAAGCCAGAGCAGCCAAGCATCACATAAATCTGCATTCAGTAATTAAAACATCTCAACTCTAGATACCAATTCGCCACCTGCCAGGGCAAAAGGCAGGGAGAACTTCTGGTATATATGATTTAATTGGAAAATATTAAAGAAATCATGAGCTCTGGATTGACATTCTCATCTGAAAACATTTTCTCTTCTTAAACAAAAAAAAAAAAAAAAAAAAAGCAAAAGACATTTCCTTCCAAAGAATCAAGGAAAAACATTTTCTCTTCTTAAAAAAAAGAGAGCAAAAGATGTTTTCTTGCAAAGAAACAGAAAGAGATTCATCCAGAAGCCTGTCCACTTACGTTTTAACTCTTTAAAAAGTGTATTCATTTTAAAAATTAACTATACATCACAGCAAAAGCATGTAGCTTCAAATAAAACCCACACAAGGACAGTGCCATCTGGACAAACGGCTCTGAAGTATCAACTCCTGTTGGAATTGTACTCTCACAGAAAGCAAAATAAAAAGCTTAACTGGTGATGCTGAAAAGATATTTACCTGGAAGGTAAGTTTCACTTCCCAGGGAGGTCTGTAATCACTCAAAGCCCAGTGCACTGAATAAAAACCTTAAATAAAGCCCCAGGCTGGCTGAGCCCATCTGAAACAAGCGGCTCAAGCAATTCCCACACGCCTCACGTCCCGGCTCAGATAAAACCCAGAGCACAACCTGACAGGCAGAGAAAACCCCAGGCACCTTCAGCTGAGCCACTGCCTGCTCTGCATTCTTCTTCTGGAGCTCCTCTTGCTGCAGTTTGCTGCTCTTCTCCCCCAGCTCGTTCATCAGCCTCGCGTAGTCCTGGCGCAGCTTGTTCAGCTCGGCCGACTGCCTGGAAACAAACATTTCCACAGGGGTTCGCTGCTCAAATGTCAACACCGAGTCCTAGATTTGCAACTAAAGGTCTCTACAGGGTGGGGATGGGGTGCTTTCCCCCCTCTCTAAAATTGTTTTATGATAGGAAAGGGATGAGGGTCAGGTACTCCTGGCCACACAGCAGCAAAACCATCGCTCCTGGTCATCAGCACAAGTCAGTAGATACAAGGCAGGGTCAGGAACAAAAGGTCAGCAATGAGCCACAAGCATCAGCTCCTTGAGCAGGTCTGCAAGCTGACTGGCAAGATTTGGGCAGGCTGATGTGAACTGAAGAGGCTCAGCATAAGGAAAGGTCTCGCATCGAAATTCGCCTTCTTTTCCTCTTGCCACAAAGGATTATTCATCTCAGGTTTGCTGAGGACTGTTCCTCCTGGACTACTAACTGCACACATTTCTTCAGACTATTTGTTGCCTTCTGGCTTTGGCCTGACTATTAACTTGTGGAGGTATCTGATGCACTTTCTCAGCTGGGAGAGAAGACCCAGTTCTTCAGCCCAAGAGCAGCCCCTTTGTGCCTAAGCAAGTAAAAAGCATTCCAATTTTATCTCAAGTTGGCTTGAATTAAAGCCTTTTCAGGAAAACTCTCTGAAAGATAATGAACAGGACACCTAAAATTAGTGTTCCACACCCTTCTCTGAGCACCTGACATTTCTCTGAGAGAGGGGATTGTGTCAGTTTTGTCTTCTACACACCTTAGACCAGGGTGCTCAGCTTTTACCTGCACAAGGCACAAAATCCTCCCTGCCAGCTCAGGGGCAGCCCAAGTCATAACTCACAAAAGCCAGTTTTTGTTTCTCCCAACATTTGCACCACCAGCAGCAGATAAATCCAAGTGCCACCAGCAGTATCAGTAACGCAGGGTTATTGATATTTTAAGTTGGGAGCTGCTGCTCTCCCAAGAGGCCACAACCAGAACCTCTCCTAAAGCCCAGGGGAAGCATACACAGCCTGCCAAAAACACCAGGGGTGCCTGAGCACTGCTGCACTCCTTTTTCTTAAAGCCTCAGCACCACAGCCTAAAAGCTCAGGCTTCAAGTTGAAAAACAAAAAAGGTTAATTATTTGTTCTGAATGCCCTGGCTCAATGCAAACAGCACCAGCTACCTGTCCAGCCCAAAATACCCGTGTTCCCAGCTTCACCACTGATTCAGGGACAGCCAAGGACTTGGAAACAAAAGAGGCAGAAGCCAGAACAACTCTTCAGGGGAGGCTCAAAAACACCCAGAGCTCCAAATAGCTGCCAACATACTTGCTCTCCATTTGATTGGTGGAAGTGCTGACAGCATCTCTCAGGATGCCATTTTCCTGCTTCAGGTGGCTTATTTCTGCCTCCATCTGCTCACGGAGCTGCTGGAACTGATGGGGAAAGAAAGATCAATTCCGTAAAAGATTAAGCTAAGGAGCAATAAAAACAAACAAAAAAAGCTTGTAGAAGTAGATAAGATATCACAAGAGTTCCAGTAAATAAAACTAAATGGATTTTTTTCTGGGAGAGGGGGAGCTTTGTTCCTTCCTCACACACCAATTCTTAAATTAAACTGTGCTGCTGAGACCCTCGTGCTCAAATCAAAGCACAGCTTTCCTTTTATATCAGTGCATCAACCTATTTATCAAGGCAACCCTTTTTATTGTTTAAAAGACTATGTAAAGTGTTACTCAGAATACCAATTACTCAGCTAGATAACCTGGGATATCTATCAATAACTGGATACCAATATACTACTTTTCCAAAGGGAAATAAAACAAATATCCTGTGAATTATCATTAGATAATCCTCGTTTGCTGTTCCTTCCACCAAATAATTAACAATACACAGATTATAGCATCCAAACTGCAAAAGGCTAGTCCTCATCTAATATTCTGATTTTCAGCAAGGTTCCAAACTGAGGCAGAAAGAAGCAGAATATCAGGTTATTCTGATAACCCAAGGTTCAGAATAGTGTGAACAAAATCAAAGAAAGGATTCAAAGAGAAAAAATGGACTCTGCATATGCAAACACAGCAGAGCTGGTCTTGGAGCCCAAAAGTCTGCTCTGAAAATCCTCAAGCACACACAACACTCTCCCTTTATCAGTGCCAGTTTGTAGATATGGCTGACACCATTCCAAAACCCAGCTTCATCAAGTGGCTGATTCATCAGTGAGCATTTCTTACACTGGAAAATCCAAATAAGTGTTTGTGTAACAACCACAGCAGCAGGGAGCAGTCCCCTGTAGGGCAGCCACCTCCAGTTCTGCCCCAACAAACGTAACAAGCTGGGCCTTGGACATTTATTGGGGAGTTCTTTTCCTTGCCTGATTTGTTTTTTAATGAAAACAAGATTCCCAAGAGAAGCAGGGGCACAAATCCCACCCCACTGGAAGCTGTGACCTTTTTTCAGTTCCTCTGCCATGCTGCAGCACATCAGCAGAGGGAGCAGGACCAGAGTGGATCTTTTCTATTTCCTTTCTCCAGCTCAGCCTGGGACAGCAGCACAGCTGAAGTTCTCCCAAGTGCATCCAGGTCTCCTTCCCCCTTCCCCAGCCAGCAGCAAGAACCTCTCCTTGTCTAGTTATCTACACAGGTTCCAAGGAGGTTTCCTCTGCCCCAAAACTGCAGAGATGCTACTCTCCGAAGGGCCAAGAGAAAAAATACAATTTTTGAAACAAGGAAGTTCACATGCTGGGCTTGATGCTGTGACATGCACACAGGAAAGAACGACTAGAATGAAATCTAAGCATAAAATGGGCAACTTTCCTTAGAAAATTTTAAGTTAAGCTTTTTAATCTGATGAAACAAACCCCCCTAAGTTCACTCCACAAAGCAACTACAATAGAAAGTAACAAGGGTCTTCAAAAAATACAAGTGGCTGCTCTTCAAATATTTCCAGCAAAGCACTCCCTCAGGCAATGGTATTTTGTGTGTATTATGCTATGTTGTCACGCTGTACTATAATCTTAGAGACATTTATCTGCTGGTTAATGAACATCAGCATTAGTGGCTCCCTTAAGCTGAGTATTTCAATTAGGCTTTACACTCTTAATTGAATAACACTTCAGCAGCAGAACACCAGTAACTAGATCAGGGACCAGCTGCCCGGCCAGCACTGGGCTTTACACACCACTGAAGTCACCCGCGAGAACTCCCTGCCCCTTCTTTCAGATCACAAAGCTGCCACAAAGTTTTGCAGCGATTTCTCAGCCCCCATCTGCTTGTGCATCAGCATCAGCTCCAGCAGCTCTGGCCAAGCACTTACCTTTATCTTCATCTGCTGAGACTCCTGGTAGCTGACGTGGATTTTGCTCTGGAAGGTGCCGTGCTCCTTCTCCAGCGCGTTGATGCGCTCGCGCATCTTGGCCGTGAGCAAACCATTCCTCTCCTTCTCTGCAACCAGCTCCTGGGGTGGGAAGTGACAGGAAAAGGGAAACAAGTCACCCACTGCTGCTTTCTGAATGCTAAGAGTCTTTAAGAGAAGTAAAAACACAGCAAGCGTGCATCAAATCGGAATCAGCATCAAATCTTCGTCCGGCAAATTTACAGAATCAGACCAAACTTCCAAAACCTTATGCTGACCCTACGTCATCATTTCCTGTATCATCAGAAATCTCACGTTTTTTAAGACGTTTGCCAATTTAAACATTGATCTTGTGTTGTCTCAGAAGAGATGGGAGTCATATTTCTGTCAGGTCTGGCCAAATCACGGAGTCCTAACAACTAAAACCACTGATATGACAGAGGGCAAAGCTTAGATTTTCATCCCAGGTTTAGCAAAATGGAAGAACACAGGCAAAGCACCACGGCAAAAGAGAGCACTTTAGAGCAAAATAATTGCTTTGTAGCAGGTTGCAAAGCCAACAGCTTTGCCACAGGAGATGGGCTGTTAGTGCACTACAAAGGCCAGAGAAGCCCTGAATCCCACCAGCATGATGCCATATTACAGCTTTCAGATGAAAATACACATTGCTTTTTAATCTTTTATTAGCCAGTAACTCAACCCAGACACCTGAGAAAGCCACAGAGCTGCTCCTCTGCAATATAAGTGCACTTGCTGTAGTAAGCAAAAACATCTAAGTGCAGCTTTCAGCAGCTGCCATCACACAAAAAGGAATTTGTACCACCCGAGCTTCAGGTGTTTCCAGTCACACAGCTCCTGACAGTGCCAGGGAGCCCTGACACAATTCAAGTGCTCTAAATTATTAGCCTGAATACCCTCCATCTCCTTGGAGTAATTATAGTCTTTTTCACCTTTTAGTTTAAATAAAAGCTATTCTGTCTTGTAGTTCAAACACCAAGTTTTAAGCCACTTCTGCAAATACAATACATTACAGACAGATTGGAACAAATCTTTTTTTTTTTTTTTTAAACTAAGATGCAATTAAAAGAAAGACACCAGGACACACTGCAGCTTCCTCTATCCCTGCACCAATCCCAACATTCATTTGCAGCTCTCAGTAACCCAGCTATCCCATCAGGGCAGAACCAGAGATCCTGGGAAGACAGATTAACTTTTCCTCAGTTTGCATTTTGCCAAATACCTCTGAGTCCTGAGGTACTCAGCTCATGCTCTCATTTATCCTCTCCAGGTATTATCTTGATCAAGATCATTCTGCACCTTAAAGCACCTTTAGCTTTTGACAGTGTTTTCAGAGAAACACATTAACTGGAAGATAAGAGCTTTTATCAGTCAAACTGAGCTTTAACCCTTGTTTATCCTGATACTTCACAATGCAGCGACTTTGCTTTCGTCCTTTTTCTCCCAGCTTTTCCCTTCCCCAATCCAGATGGGAAAAACCCCTGATGACTCCTACCTTTAACAAGCACTACTTTGCAGATGTTTTTTCCCCAACCTCAGATTCCTTCATCCATTCCCTCTGCTCCTTCAGCAGCACATCCCTCTCTCCAATTTGACTCTGCAGTCCTGAGCCAGTTGCTTTTTTTCCTCCAAACACATCACAAGCTCCTTCTCCCTACAGTTACACATTGACAATCCCAAACCTCTTGTAAACAGCTGTGCCCTGCCAGGAGCTCACACAATATCCACTCCCTTCTTCCCTTCTCATCTGCATCCTCTGGCCACTCCACTCCCAGCTTTTTGTGCCCAAATTACATCCCACAGCGTGGCCTTTCCAAGTCTAATGCTCATGTGCTTCCACACCAGCCAAAACACACAAATCTTTCTCCCAAGACTCCAAAAGTCAGTCTGCATCTGCCTCATCATCTGGTCTACTGTAACAGTTTTCCTCTGAAATGTTCATAAAAAGGTAAATTTTCATAAACTAGTTTTGACAGTGAGGCATCAGCATCCAAGTCCAAAGCAATCAGAGCTGCACCTCCAGGGGCTAAGCAGGCGGTCTGCACTTTCTGCATCTTCCTTCCTGAAGAAAACCAGTGACTGTTGTGCCTAGAAGCACAAAGGCACGTGAATGCTACAACATGGACCAAGTTAAAACTGCACTGCAGGAAAGACATTTAATATTTGCATCCACAGAACAGCCTCATAGCAGCGAAGCAAGTGCTTTAAAAGAAACCATTTGAAAAGAAAAACAAGTACCAGTAAATGAACTCCCTGGAAAAACTATTGGAAAATAACTGCATAAATACATTGTAAAACCAAACGTCATGTCTTGGTAAGCTTTTGCAGTATAAATATTCCACCTTTTGGTTTATACCAAACTCAGTAAACCAGCATTTGCTGGCTGCTGGTCCTACAAACCCCTGCTCCTCTCTATACCCACGAACACCCCAATAATTTACCTGGGAGAGCTGCTTGCACTGCTCCTTTGCAACAGCTGCCTCCTCCTTCATCGCCGCGAGCATCTTCTCCTTGTCCTGGAGCTGGTGCAGAGCTGCAGCCGTCTCAGCCTTGCTGGCCTGCAGCAGGATGACATAAAAATAACCACAAGTAGTGGCACAGCACACTAAAAGGCAGCAGAGCAAACCTGAGAGGAGGCAACACCCCCTCCTGCCCCCAAATCTTCCATCTGCACGGCGCACGTGGCACCACCGGTACCCAGTTCTTCCACTAATGGATTCCATCTCACCAGGCAAAGAAATGCATTTTCAAAGCGTGGAGACCAATTAAGAGAGTAAATGGGCTCTTAAGGTGCTTCCCATTGGAAGGGAGCTGCTGTGGTGGCAGTGGGGAAAATAAAGAACAGCCATTAAGAGAAATAATGGGATAAGATGCAGAGATGCTGAATCAGTCAATAGCTGCGGTTGGAAGGACTTCCAAGATCACCTGGCGCAGCCCACGCTCAGAGCAGGTAAAATCCAACAAATGTAATTGCTTGAAATATCTCACCACAAAGGGAAAAGAAAACACTGATGTGAGGTCTCTTTCCACTCCTCAGGAGAGCCACCAGCTGATGCAATTACATTTCTGCTGGCACACTGACACAAAGCTTCAGAGATACTCTAGAGGAACAACCCCCATGGCCTTGCCACTCGCATACCGGTCCTACAAATTAAATAAATGTAATAAAGAGCACAAATCCTGTGTGTTTGTGCTCAGATGTGACTCAGTGAAGTGTGATGGCTGCCCAGAGTGGTTGTGCAGACTCAGCCCTCGAAGGTTTCGAGCCCAGACTGGATAAAGCCCTGAGCAGCCTGTGCTGACCTCAGAGTTGGTGCTGCTTTGAGGAGGAGGTTGGACTACTTGGACTTCACTCACTGAAGTCTGATAACTGAAGAAGGAAAGAAGTGTCAGTCCCATAAATAGATCCTGAGTTTGTTTGGAAATTCTCCTTTAGTGATAACGTGCATACCTGCAGTACAAACACACTGTCAGCGACTTGCATGAGCTGCAGAGAGAACACAATTCACACTTCCACCTACAGAAACCTACATTCTTTTGTTGTATACAAACCCAGGAACTCGTTTTCATCCTAAAGGTTCAGCTTTAACACCAAACCTTCCTTTAAAAGAAAGGGAAAAAATCCACAGCAAGCAGGGAGGCTGCTCAAATAGGCAACAGCATTCCAAAGATGGCACTACAGGGTTTTGTCCTCAGAAGTTTTCAAGATGCAACTGGACAAATCCCTAAGCAACTTGCTCAGACTTCAGTGTTGGACCTGTTCTGAGCAGGCAGCTGGACTGCAAGGCCTCCTGGAGCCCTTCCCAGCCCAAATTTTGTTGTTATGCTGATAAATTGCATTAACTGGACTGATGCATGGCCAGTTCTGCATTTCTGCTGCGGCACCGTGTCTGCAGAGGAACACAGGATTGCGAGAGTGCAAGAGTGACACACGGGATGTGACAAGCACCACATGACACCACAGCGAGTCATGGCAGGGAGGAGAAGGTGTCTGCCCAGAAACAGGATGAGGAGCACCGGCCACAAACTAAAACCCAAGTTTCACTTCAAGAGCTGCTTTCCCTGCAGGATGGCAGAGACCTGGAACAGCTGCCCAAGGAAGGGGTGGAGTTCCCCTCTCTGGAGACATTCCAAATCCACCTGGACACATTCCTGTGTCACCTGCTCCAGGTGACCCTGCCTTGGCCAGGGGATTGGACTGGATGGCCTCCAGAGCTCCCTTCCAGGCCCAAGGATTCTGTGATTCTGTATTGGTAAGATATTGGTGGACATCGTTCTCTTCTGTCTTGACTACAAGAATTAAAAAGAACTGCCAAGCACTGGCACAGGCTGCCCAGAGGGGTTTTGTAGTTCCACTTCCTGAAGGCTTCAAGATATCCAGCCTGGATAAAGCCCTGAGCAGCGTGGGCTGACCTCAGAGCTGGTCCTGCCTCAAGTAGGAGGCTGGACTCCAAACCCCTTGAGGTCCCTTCCAAACCTGAATTGCCCTACAATCCTGTGAAAAATATCCAAAAAAGTCAAACCACATTGTACAGACCTGCAAAACACAGAATCAGCTGATGAAGAGCACAGCCACAGCAGCTTGTTCTGAATTCCTCCCATGGCTTATCTTATTTACACAATTGGGGAAGATCACTCCCAGAAGTCACCGGCCATCCTTCCCCTGCACCAACACACAGCAGCAGCAGCAGCATTCCTGCTCTATTCCTCGTTCCCCATGGCCATGCCTGCTCTTTTCCAAGTGGCCAGAGCCACCCCTGGCATGGCAGATGGCAGCACAAAGCTCATTCCTGCATGCCAGGCAAGCACAGAGCAGCTGGAGGGAGCCTTCCAAAGACAGAGCGCCCAGATCACACCAGAACGCTGTCAGAGCTGATCTGACAGCACCTCTTCTCAATTCTGATTGTTTCATAAGTTTTGTCTTCCCCCCACACTCCACAGTCATTCACCTTTTGCAAGAAATCATGAATTGCACCAGATTTTTCCTTTAACACCTCCACTACGCAACGGGCCTCATCTTCAGAGAAGATCATGTTCTTCATGGATGTTACAAAATCCTTGAATTTTACTTCAGCATTCTCTGCAACACAGAAGGGAGGATTTATTTACTTTGGACTCCATACAGAATTATTTATTTTGCCTTGAAACAGCATGTGATGGGGTATCATTATGCATTATGTTTAATTCCAGTCTGAAATGCCAAGAAGCAAGAGGTCACGAACATTCAGCAAAAACAACATCTCTCCAATTTAAACCCGATAGCAATCTGCCAGCTGATAGTTTTGGGAAAGGAGAAAATCCCACCACTTTGTTTGCACAGTTGGTAACGTTTATAGTGTTGCTAGCGAGAAGACAAAGCACAACAGAGATTCTGGAGGAGAAAAATGGCATAAATGTGAAAAATTGAAGAGCCCTTTCCAGTGTATCATGACAGTAATTTAAACTGAGCTCTCAATTTGGAGGACAGCCTGGCTGCACAAGCAATATGCACATGACAAGTTAATTAATTTAAAAACTGGCACATTTTTGATTACAATATATGGAAGACAAAAATATTAACTTCCAAATTTAGATGGAGGGAACTGCTGCAAGGAGAGCTCAGCAGTAGGAAGATAAATCTGTAAGATCTCTCTTAACGGCTGACCAAGCATTTAAAAAGACACAGACAGGGAAAGGTAATTCAACTGAACTATTCCCTAACAAAAAACACTGCTCACAAACACGCTGCTCACAGCCAGGGCATTAGGTGGCCCTCTGACTCCAGGAAATGGGAGCACAAGACCAAGGCACCCCATGTCCCTGCCAAATATTCACCAGTGCCCAAAAGTATGCGAAGGGATGGGAAGAATTAAAAAAAAAGCAAAGCTTAGAAGTGATGCTTGGTCAGAAATTGTCCCATAGATCATGGAGACAGGTCTGGCTTTCTCACCACAGGTGCCAAACATGCCCCTGAAGTCAAGTTACACATCAAACCCAAAGGTCTGTCTGAGAAACAAAGAACAAAGAAGCAGCAGCGACACTATGCCCTAAAAGAAATTACCAAGCATGAAATCACTGAATGACAGAGCATGGGGAGGAATTCTAGCACACCCTCTCCTAGCCCTAAATCACACTTAAGTCTTCCCTTCAGCTCACATCAGTGCTGCATTGCCATCATCAGTGATGTCAATGATCAGGAATATGCCAAGATGCTGAGCCCACAGCCTGGAGAGCCTGGAACTGCTCACAGCTGGGCCAGGACCAGCCCTGTGCTCCCTGAAGGCACAGAGACCTTGCCCTTACAATCCAAGGAGCTTACAGTTAGAGCAGGGCAAGCTTTCTATATCGGGAGGGCAAATCCCAGCTGACACAGGAGAATTAGGAGTTCACGGAGAAGGTCACAGCGTGCAGAGAAAACGAGAAGGGACGGCTGCACGTGAGAGGCTTTGATGCTGCAGGACAGTAACGGGCAGCCACTGAGCCAGAAGCACAAGAGGAGCCTCAGGAATGTGGGAATCCAATTAAAGAGCTGCCAGGAAGCTTTCGAGGTGGCATTTTAGAAGACAAGACTAAAAAGAGAGGTTCCAGAGAGGGAAGCGAGTGACCAGGCAATGCTGGAGATCAGCCTTCTGCCCAAACCCGAGCTGGGTGTCACTGCTCAGCCGCCTCTCTGGCTGCTCACAAATTCGAGGTCTCACCTCATGGCTCAGTAAGTTTGTGAGGCTTTGAGATGGTCAGAGGCCTATTTAAAGCTCCAGAGTGGAACACAATGCTCATTAATCACTCCAGGCATTTGTGGGAGAGTATGAAGGAAGTTCCCCCGTCCCAACCAATTCCAGCTGCGCTGACGGGAAAATTTGGAGTCTCCCTGGAAATAGCCAGATTCTCTCCATTGACAATCTGCTTCAGGCCACTCTGTATTGCACTGAGTCAGCCTCAGCTCCATGAACAGCCCTAGAGCTGCAGGCTGCCCTCCCAGCCTCCCAGCAGACTCCAAGAGCTTGCACTGAACGCCCTGGGTTTGGAGTCCATCCCTGTGAGCCATGTCTGAACTCTCCACTGCGAACTCCCTCGCTGCATCTGTGTGGTCTGTGATCAGCCCTTTGCTCACTGGGGACACAAAAGCCCAGTCAGGGCTGAAAGGATTCAGATGGCACAGAGCCCTTGCCACAGTGCCAACGACAAGGCAGAAACGAGCACACACAAGAAGAGCATCCTGCAGCCACAAATGTTTCCCTCAAATCCCTTCTTCGCATTACATCAGAAAGGATCCCTTTCCCCTCTTCCCCGTTGAAGTTTACAAGCAGGCTGTGCCAGAAACAGACTGAATTATCAGTTTCTTACCTTTATCTGTTTCATTCTTCAGTTTCTTGCCACTGGTCTTCTGGATGCCCTCATTCACATTGTGTTTTACAACCTCGACCGGCTCACGCTTTTCCAAAGTGCCTGAGTCAGAATTATCCATCAAAGGAATGTAAGTAGTTGCTTGAATAAGAGGTTCATCCACCAAAACTGTAATCATAAGTCCACAGGATGGGTTAAAGCTTTGTAATAACAGACACCACCATTTTTACAAAAGGTGCCTAACATATTAAGAGTTGAAGAAAGCATCTCTAACCTCAACAGTGAGTTATACTCTCCATTTCTATTATCCTTCACTGTTTAACTCATTAAAGGTCTTCAGGTAACTCCATTAAATAAAGGTCTCTAATGCATAGTAATTTAATAGCCTCAATTAAATTTTTACTTCCAAAGCTGTCTTTTAGCATTTTAACAAGAAGAAGAGAGGAACCTTCACATTTGACTTTCATTTCACTTTAGTGAGAAAGCTGCACGTGGCATCAATGCGACGGTTTTACTTGTGGCTGTGCAGGAAATCATTCAGCATCCCTAAAATATGAGCAAAGCCTTTTGTCCCTATTCTGTTAAAAGCTGGCACTTCACTGCCAGCATTTTCATGGATTACATCACCTGTGAACACAACCACTGAGGCAGAACTCGCACCAAGGGCAGCAATGGAGCTTATTCTGCATGCAGACTCCACCGCCCTTAATGAAGATCTCTCATCTGTCAGAGCAGGCTTTGGGCATCATTAACATGCAGAGAGGTACCCAGAGGAGCTGCCTAACCCCAGGTCTCCACTCCCACACCCCTGGAGCCCCATGGTGAGGAGCAAAGGACCAAAGAGCTCTACAGCAGAGACAAAAGCAGGCGAGGGAAGAGCAGGAGTGACAGACCTGGGGCAAGAGGCACAGCCAGAGCTGCAGCTGCTGCTTGCCCAGCTCCTGTTCTCCACTGCCTGCAGGATGCCAGAGGCTGTGCATGCAGCCAGCAGCAAAATCACTGCCCAGCCAGCCCAGACTGCAGGGCTGATGGACAACAGATGCCAGGCAGCAGCACAGAGAGAGGAGGAATTGGGTGGGATGCAGGGTTTTAGGCATCAGTGCAAAACAAGTATGCTGCCTGAGAGCCAGATGTAAAACGTTCTTAAATTCTGGCTGCTGTCAAAGGAGAATTGGCCAGATGGACCTTTTTGTGTCACCTGGTGTCTCTCCACTTAAGCAGCCAGCAAACACCTGCAGGTACATTGCAGGCTCAGAAGAGAGGAGAGCTCTCCTCTAGTAGAAAAAAACACCAGCTACTCCCACTTGCTCTCCTCATATTCTCCCTTCCTCTCCTTATTAACTTCCCTCCTTTCAAAACCTTTTTTTTTATATCAGTGAGACATTTTGCAGTATGAAATCCCCACAGTCACGTCTTGGCTAATCCTGGGGTCCACCACAACTCATTTTTACTCCGTCATTTTGGAGAGGTGGCTTGAAAAGAAAACACTTTGCATTCAAATAATGCCTGAGCCCTGTAAGCACTGACAGCTCACCTGTGATATTTATTGCCACGTACAGACAAGTTTGTGACCCATAAAAAAGTGCAATGCACCCATTTCCATCAGAAAAAGCAAAAGAACATCCGTAAAAGGTGATCACATGCTAAGTTCCCCATAGTAGGCTTTTTCTAGGAACCATTTAGGAGTTTTTCAGTTATACAGGAACCCTACAGTGCTTGGAACTCCATCCTGGACTGAACAGGGCCCACAAGAGATCTGCACCCTGATAACCTGACCAAAGTATAAAGGGAACAGTGGGCAACAGCATCTCCTCCAGGAGCTGCCCATCAGCTTCCAACTTCAGAGCTGCCCCAGCAGAGAAGAGTCTTCAGAAGCTAACAAGGCGGCCTCACAGAACTTCACGGTCACATTGTGTCCAAAAGCCAGACACAACAGCACTCATTGTAAAAAAAAAATAAAAACAATAAAAACAAAACCGAGAAAAAACACACACACACACAGAGGCACAGTGAGCCAAGAGGACACAAGAAGCAGCATCTTGGCAGAGGACAAGGGATGACGAACAGTGGAGGCCTTGACAGCAAAGATGAACAGTTTATGTTGGAGCAAGAGCCAGCCAACAAAAGGACAATGAGAGAGGAATGCGGTCAAAGCAAGTGGCTGAAAAAACTGCAGTCTTCTTTGGGGCAGATGACTGCAGCAGTTCCAGACATGCCTTGCTCAGAGCAACTTAGAGCCTGCTCAGCTTCTCCTCTAAATCTGCACATCACTCCTCATTCAAGCGTGGATGTTTGGATCCAAGAGAGCTCTGAAAGGTTCACAACGTTCATTATCCCGTGCCCCAGTGGTACCAGATGTTCATAAAATTCAACAGGATCTCAGGCTCAGCAATCTTTCCTACCTGGAATTGCTGCTTTTTCAAATCAAGAGTTACTATTCTACGAGTTCCTTTTCCAAAGGAAGAGAAACTAAAGCACAGATGGCAAAAAGGTTTAGCAGGTTTAATCAGAGGAATGGCACAGACCAAATTCTTACCATTATCAACTTTCTGCTTCTTTGCAGAGACCTTCTTCTTCCCTGACACATTTTCTTGCTTTATCTCCTGGTGGAGCAGCACTGGTTCTTGCTTTTTGGCAGGAGATACAACAGAATCAGTCTTACTGTCTTGATCATCTGCAACAGACAGTCAGGACAAATATATGCTCTCCTGTATATTCTCAGCATCACTTTTCAATCAGCAAGTCTGTAATAACCAAATTCTCCACTCCCAGGAAAACAAACTCACATCTTTTAAATCAGAGCACAAATTTATCCACATATACATACACACACAGACTCACACACACAACTCCCAGATCAGGTGAGACCCCAAAGCCACAGGAAGGTTTGGCAGAGTCAAGAGCCACAGCACCCAGTGATTTTTAAGACAGGAATCTCCTGTGCAAGCAGAACACACAGCAATGCAAGGAACAGTTTAACAACTCCAATCCAAATTTCACTGTGACAGAGCAGACAGCACATATTACCCATATTAATTTATTTAGAAGTGTACTTTTCCCCTCCGTGAACCCACTTGGGCACTTTTAACACACACCCCCAATAGCTACTGGGACTGTGAGAAGCAGAAAAGAAGTGTTTCCCCATTAGGGAACTGTTCTTTTTAAAAGCAGCTTCTAGTGAGAAATTTTTTTATCATTTTGGACAGCCTGTGCTATATTAAGATTCTTGTCAGAGGTGACACACACAGCACAGGGCTCTGGTGTCAGCTCCTGTAATCAAGGATAAGAGTTTGTTGTGGCTGCCCTCAGAACTGTGCTTGCAGACCACATTTTAACTGTGCCACAGAGATTTTTTTGGAGAACACCCACAAATGAGATTGGATACTTTCTCTGTTGGTAGTGGGTGGGTCTTTTTTCTCCTCTTTTTATTTTTTTTTTTTCCAAAAAAGAAAAAATCCACCACATCAAGCAGCAATGTCATTCTTTTTCCTCACTCCCTGGGCAGACCTGCTGTGCCTGCATCTCACAAGGGGATCTGCAAATATCTTGGGTTTCCTTTATTTCTAGAACTGGGTAATTTTTATTCCTTTTTCACTTCTATTCCTAGTCAAGACAACCACAGTGAGACGTGTCAGCTGCTGAGGACAGGGTCAAGACAGTCAGCAGCGATTCTGACGAGTTTTTGGTCTGTTCTAGGTTGTATATTTCAGTCACAACAGCCAGACCAGTTTTAGCATCGGTTCCATTCAGTTAAAGAGGTGTATAGCAGGTGGGCAGCAATGAATCAACCACCAAACACCTTTCTGTGCATTAAGCCCGCACTTAAACACTGATTTATTTTGCAGACTGCTATGAAGTTTCTTGAGATGCCCTCTCTTATCAGAGCAACCACTCTTAGGACTCCACTTTTCCACAGCAGGATGCACACAGCAAAAACATCTACTGACTTCTCTCAGGCAATCAAAATTTTCATTGAGAGCAAAGCAGCCAAACCACGGAGAAAAGCAGAGGGAAAAGCTACTCTGTTCCACTTCATCTTTAGCAGAAGAAAGCAAGGAGGGGAGGAGGAAAACCAGAGCACTGCTGCCAGATGAAAAACAGGGGGAGAAAAAAGCAACAGCTCGTAAAAAAGAAGGTTAGAAGGGAGCTTTGCCCCGTAGAGATCAGGCAGAACAGTTGCGAGAGACACTCTGTGGCCTTGCAAAAAAAGCAGAACACAGTTTTGGCGTTCTGTGCAAGAAGCATATGCAACATCAGATACCCATTCCATTTTTCTGCTTCTTCTGCCCAGGCTTCTTCTTAGCTGCTGCTGGTTCAGATGGTGGAGTGGGCTGTTTTGTAACAGGGACTGGATCTACTTTCTTGCCTGAAGACTTGGATCCTTCCGAGTCCTTAGTTACGTGATCGTCTTGGTTGGCCTTGTGCTTCTTCTCCTTCTTCTTGCGCTCCCTGACGCCGGCGGGCGCCTCGGCGACGCCCGAGGGGACGGCGGCGACGTGCTCCTCCTCCGCGCCCAGGGCGTCAGACAGCTTAAAGTCCCGAGGGGCGCTCTCCGAGTCAGACTCGTGGATGTTCCCGTTCTGAGCCTCCTTCTTCTTGTTCTTCTTCTTCTCGGTTTTCTTCTTGTCGGCCTTGGTGGGCGCGAACTTCAGGTCGCGCCTCTGTTTGGCGAGGACTTCGTCGTATAAAGTCTCTTTCATGAAAAGCCAGAAGAAGAGGAAGATGACTGTAATGACCACAGAAGGAATGAGGACGATGAAGTAGGTAGACTCGTAAAACTCCATTGTGCTTTTTCTTAGCTATGATTTCTTTTAAAAAAACCTACAGGAGAAAGGAGGGAAAAAAAAAAAAAAAAAAGGAGAAAAATTAGGTTTTGAACAGTTTTTCCCTTCAGTGTTATTTCCTCCACCAATTATAATAATAAAAGAAGGTTTCTCATTGTTATGGAGTAGCCCCAAAGTAGCTTTAATAAAATTACCAAACTGCATCAGCCATGGAGAACAGCTTCTGGAATCATTTATCACTTGCTTCAAAGTTGTTAGCCTGGATGGGAAGAAGTGCAGTTTGCCAGACTGCTGATCTGGGGAGAGAATAATTCCCTTCCCTTGCTTTTCTTCATCTTCCTCGCTCTTCCCTCCCACGTGACTTTCATAAAGTTAAAGCTTTTGATATAGAAATACACGAGACAGCACTTCCAGAGGCTGTGAAGTAAGGACCAGTATATGCAGAACGCCAATTTTTTTCTTATTTTTTTCCATGAATCAAAAATAATGAATTAAGATTCTTATCCTGGCAAGTGGGAGTTAAATTTCACCTTCCTTTTGTTTCCAGATTTATGACAGCTTCAGAAGTGGAATGAGGAGAAGACAGGAGAGAGCCCTGAATTTTAGTCAGCCATAAAGGATCAGGTATTTTCAAAACTGTTTTTGAAGTCTAAAACCCAGCTTTACACTCACAAAAAATCCACACATTTATGGGGAAACAGGGAGATCTGTTACTTATTTTGAACATGTGATGTTCAAAGGATAAAACTTCCAGGACACTTATACAGAGCAGATGATTCCAGGATAATTTGCTGAAAACAACATTTTTGTCCCAAACATTATATTTATTTTCGTTTTATGAAAGCAGGAACCACAGAGTTTAAAAAAAAAAAACAAACCAAAAAAGCCAAAACAATGTCAAAAAACCTAACTTTGGGGTGAAAACAAGCCAGATTTTCCCATTTCACAACTGATTGCTATGAACAGACCTGGATTTTTGCACGAAGAATCCCAATCTTCTCCAGAATGTTTGTTCCAAGAAGGAAAATAAGCCAAAAAAAACCAACCACCACCCAATACTGAAAAAAAATTGCAGACATAATCCAAACTAATTAGGCAAGTGCAATTCCCAATCCACCAACTGGGTTTAAAACCCAGCATGGGAAGCACGTGCCACAACAACATTTTCCTCTACACAAGAAAAAAAAAAAAAACTCTTCAACTCGAGTGTCCCTTGGGACACCCATCCTCTTGGGAATGAAAGGGATTTAACCCCGGTTGCTCGGAATATTTCCACTGCTGCTTGAAAAATGAAAACAGATGTGGCCGTTGAGGGCACAGGGAATAAATCCACGCAGAAGCTGCATGGTGCAGGGAGAGGACAGGCTCTCCTTGCCTCTGGGCAGAAGATTTACTCGTTTAAAGTCATTTTACCTCAGTTCCTGACTGTTTTGGAAGCTGCTATCAAAAACTGGCTTGTGCCATCCTGCCACACCGCAGAGAGCTCGGTGTGGAGCCTGGCTCTGGCTCAAGAGGGAATAGTTGTTGTATAGAATAATTTCTGGACAGAGAGGAGTCACTGTGATAATATATTTGTACAGTGCATTGAGCAGCACAGAAAGCAAAGCTTGGGAACTCTAATTTGGCTATTAAGTTATCCAAATAAAAGACTAAGGCTTCAATACACTAATTATTCATCAGTTGTCTTAACTTTAAGTCTCCTCCCAGTCTGCATTTATTTTCTGCATGCACACAGCTCACTGAAAACTACAGGGTCTAAAATTACATCCAGCACAGAAAGTTTTGGAAGGGCTGATAGGGATGGGAAGAAAAGCTTGTCTTTTGGGGAAAAAAAGCACAGATGCTCAAAACTAAGCTGGAGCTTTCAAAATGATTAATTACAGCTACTTGATAAACCCAGCTCCCCACACTAAGTGATCTAATATTAGTCATCACTTGAAGGAAGCAGATCTTGAAAATTTGTCTCAGCCAAAGTCAATATTGAACGCTTACGGGGGGGGAAAAGCTAATCCCCAAAGTAAATATGTAATTAACCGGATTTTTTTACGAGCGTAATTAAGTTGATCATTCCGATACATCACCGCACCAGTTACAACAGCCGAGCTCAAGGAGCCCAGCGCAGCCCAGATGATGACACCAGCACGGAGCCAGCCATGAGCTCATGGGATGGACAGTCACACCCTGTCAGGCCCTACACATTTCCCAGCATCTGACACCAGATGCTCAGGGCAAACCACAGGCTCAGGGTAACGAGTGTTGGTAAAGAGGTTCAAGGCTCGAGGGTCAGGAGAGCACCACCGGCCATCGAGGCAGGACGTGCTCCATAAAGTGGTTGTTGAGAGAGGAGAGACACACGCTTAAAAGCTACAGCTGCTTCCAGAGGAGCTATAAATGCATAATTACGGCAGCTAGTCCGGGTGGGGAACGTGTGCTGGACTAGCTGAGGGCTGATCTCAGAGCCGGACAAGCTGTGCCGAGCCTCCGTCCCCCGCCCTGCACTTCACCAAAAACGGGATCATCTCCCAGACCTGGAGCGTGACACTGCAGTGATGAGGTCCAGAGCCTCCCCAGGCTCCAGTCCTGCTCCTGTCCCCCTCCTGCTCATCAGGGCAAAGCCAAACACGAGCCACATGGATCCTCCCACCCCAAACACCGATCAGAGGAAGGTAGAGCTGATCTCTGAACTCCATACACAAATCCAGTTCTTCACATGGAAGTACGGTTTAAAAAAAAAAAAAAAAACCAACCTAAACCTAAATAAAAACCTCAGGGTGTAACTAGAATTGATTTAGCACACAGGAACAGCAAGCAGAAGCTCTGCTCTGATGGCCATACACTAATTTCTCATCCCAGCCCAGCAAGGGTATTTAAAACTCACTCAAGGAGGATCCCACTGCTGCTGGCTCTATGCAGAATGGCAAAACAACATCCATCACACCACCCCCTGTCAAAACATCTTTATAAAGTGGCATCCTTGCCATGGGGTAAATTGGCAGTGTTTTGGCTCACACACAGCTTCCAATTGTCCTCTGACAATCCACAATTACTAAAACAGTTCCATCATTTCCATTTATTTTTCTGTATTACACTGAAAAGCCATCTAGGAAAAAACAGAACCAACCTATGGGGTGGGGGGAAATTCTATGCCATGCAGAAAGAAACGGGATGAAGAAACTCATTCTATTAAAGCAGAAAAAAGCAAAAAAGCATTGACACACCTTCACCAACCAGCTTAACTGCTCCAGTTAGCTTTACCATCCTGGTTAGGAGACACAAAAAAAAAAAAGGGCATTTCTCCCCCAGAAGTGCTGCAATGGGACTTTTATCACTTACAGCTCCTTCAGAGAACTCTCCAGGGTGGCTGCACCAGCTCCTCACCCACCCAAACCCACAGTCCCAGGCAAGGCACTCCCAGCAGCAATCACACTGCATTCCCCCTCCCTACTGCCTACAGAGGCACAGCAACTTTAGCTACATTTAAATTTCGAAGTGTTTGGTTAAATACTCACCTTTCATTCGTATTTGATATTCAACCTGCTCTTGATCACGTTTCTTAAGAGTCCAGCACCCGTGCCAGGCTCCCCCCTTGCAGATGTGCTCCCGTCTCACCCAGAAATTCCAGACCTCACAACATCCCTTTAGTCATTCTGAAAAAGGGGAACAAGCTGCATCTGTCCCAGGCCGTGCACAGACCCACTTACTGTTCCCATCCCGCCTTTAACAAAAGAATTGCACTTTTGTTCCCTAAGCAGAGCCCGTGCCACAGAAAAATAACTATTTCTGAACTCCAGTGGGCTATTACTGCCTGCACCTGACTCCTCCTGCCAGTCCACGCTGCCCCGGATTTTCTAACCCATCCTCTCTCTACCTTTTTGAATTTAAATCTCAAGTTTCAGCCTGCGCAGATTCCACATTTCACAGGATATTCATTCAGTTTAGGTCCAGGGGATTAACTTACTTGAGAAGATAGAAATAAATTATAGCTCCATCTGGCTAATGAGTCACTCACAGCTTAGCCCCAGCATACGAGAGGCACAGCTCCTATAAATGCTTGGGTCCCAAAATGCGCATAATCTTCAGGGATTTGTGCCTCTTTGAAAAACTAACCCTAAAGTGGGGAAATACAGGTACCAAGGTGCCTTTTTTGAAATACTAAGCAGTTTAAGAGACACCACATATGATTTAGCCAAGGCAACAGCTCCTTTACTTGGGATATTTGCCTGGGATTTTCTCAAGCTGGCAAGGAGACTCGCATCCAACAGTCACCAGGAACACAGCAAGAAGTCTCAGGGCAGTATCTGGATTCAATAAATTCCTCAAAGAGATAACACTATTTTTGTTCTCCCTAATCTGCACGCAGTTTGGAACACGCTCCGTATCAGCCAGCTGCAAAGAGGATCCTCTTGAAAACAGCTTCACTCCCAAGCTCATCCTCCCCCAGAGCTTTTCCAGACATGATGCCCGGCAACTTGGGCAACTAAACCCAGATCTGCCACAGGCAAGGTATGAAATTAAACAAGAAGTTCAGCCACTCCATGCCTATCCCACATTCATACAGCAAGAGCAACCAGCTCTCTGTGACTTGTTTGTGAGTATTACCTGACTAAAGCACTGCTGGGCTCAAGCTCTAGGAAAGGGGCCGCCAGAGAAACCTCAGGGTAGTTCATTTATCATGAATGATGTTAAATGAACCCAGGATGGGTTTTCCATGCCCCAAGACAAGGCACAAAAGACAGCAGAGCTGCTGCGATGTGACACGGAAGAGCTGTGGGAGCAGGCAGGGATTTTAGCCCATCAAACTTGCTTGAGTTCAGTAACACCAGGCTAACTTCAGCAGGTGAGCCACACTGGGAAGGAAGGAGCCCCTGCAGTGCTCAGCCTTCCCAAAAACAGCCAGCCCAGAGAACACCCAGCAAGGAGCTGACTGCACCCGAGCAGTTTTTTCACAGGAGAATTAAGGTATTGCACATAAACCTCACCTGACACCTACGTAAAGAAAAGGCACAGCTTCCAGTAAGATCACACACAGTCTTCTCACGGGTCACTTTTAAAATGGCACAGCTTAAAGTCATGCATGAGACACTCCAGAAAAGCTGAAATGGACCTGTGAGTTTTGATCCCAGTGGCAAATCAGAAAATTACGGGAGAAAGTCACAGACTGTTCTGAGTTGGAAGGGACCCACAAGGATCAGAGTCCAACTCCTGGCACTGCACACACACCCCAACAATCCCACCCTGTCCCTGAGAGTGTTGTCCAAACACTCCTGGAGCTCTGGCAGCCTTGGAGCTGTGCCCATTCCCTGGGGAGCCTGGGCAGTGCCCAGCACCCTCTGGGGGAGGAACCTTTCTTAATATCGAATGTAAACCTGCCCTGACACAGCTCCAGCTGTTCCCTCAGGTCCTGCTGCTGGTCACCAGGGAGAAGAGATCAGCATCTGCACCTCCACTTCCCCTGGTAGGAAGCTGCAGACCAGGATGAAGCCTGTCCTCAGCTCATCCCCTCCAGGCTGAACAAGCCAGGTGACCTTGGCCATTCCTCTCATGGCTTCTCCTCCAGACCCTTCACCACTTCCATGGCCCTTGGGTACTCTCCAATTCCTTTATAACCTTCTTGCATTGTGGCATCCAAACTGCACACATTACTCAGGGTAAAAAATTTAACCAACCTATTTGTATTCTTTTTAAAAGAATATAGCTTTAGTTTTATATCTGTATTTCCATGCTCTGTTTATACCAATCCTCCCAAAACCAAGATTGGGGCGGGGGGAAGCATAATAAACAGCATTTCAAGCTCTGAATTTTTCATTTCAATACTTGCCCTGACAGCATGATTTGTGCAGGCACAGGAGAAAGCTGTAGACACTCTAAAACACCAACTGAGCCGTTCAGGTGTTAAAACCACTCTTCTCAGGAAGGAGACCTGTTCAAGGGAAGCTCAACAGTGCTTTACACCCCCTCCAAGGTGCTGACAGCAAGAGCAGAGCAAAACTCGTCAATAAACCTTGCTCTCCCACTTTATTTCACTGATACAATTAAGCCATTTTGCAGAGCACGAGCTCGGTGCTTCAAATACCCTCTAGGTAAATATTTTCCATTCCAAACATGCCGCTGTTTGTACCATCTGCTGGGCTCTGTCTGCTCTCAGTCGCTTGATGTTAGTTAACACAGACAAGCTCTTTATTAAATTCCAGAAAGAGTAGCTTCGTCTCAACAAAAGCCTTTACCTTTCAGAAGAGGTGTTTTTTTTTAAATATGGCTTCAGAGCCAACACCTGACAAAGTGCAGCAGCGGGGAGCACCCAGGAACCTCCCGCGTGAGGTTCCACCACAGCCCGGCTGTTCGGGCAAGTTCCTGCAAGATAAGGCAGGGTAGGGATTCACCAGGCAGCAGCTGACGCCCTGAAACCACCTGAGCCGTAGGATAAAGCCCAGCACTGGAATTAGCATCAGTGAAAGTGGAGCGAGCAGCCTCGCGTTTAGCCGGGGATAAAGGCGCGCGCACGCACCTGCCGTCGGCACGGGAAAACCGCGTTCCTGCAGCTCGCACAAACAGCCCGAAACTGCACAGACCCCGTCACAGCAGCACCCCACTGGGCTCAGCAACGCGTGGGCACCAAGGCACTGATACCAGCAATAGTGTGCCAGCAGGGCCAGGGATTGTCCCCTGTGCTGGGCACTGCTGCAGCACCTCCAGTCCTAGGGGCAGTTTTGGGCCCCTCGTAAAAATAAAGATATTGAGGAGCTGGAGCTTGTGCAGAAAAGGGAACAGAGGTGGGGAAGGGTTTGGAGCACCTGGGACAGCTGAGAGGGTTACACCTGGAGAAAAGGAGGCAGGAGGACCTTCTCACACTCCACAACTCCCTGCCAGGAGGGTGCAGCCAGGTGGGCTCAGGCTCTGCTCCCACAGAACAAGGGATAGGACAAGAGGAAACAGCCTCAAGTTGCACCAGAGGAGGTTTAAATTGTATATTAAGGAAAATTTCTTCACTGAAAGGGTGGTCAAGCACTGGCACAGGCTGCCAAGGGCAGTGGTGAAGTCCCCATCCCTGGAGGGATTTAAGAACCAGGTAGATGTGGCACTTGGGGACATGGGTTAGTGATGGGACTTGGCAGTGCTGAGGGAATGGTTAGACTTGATCTTACAACCTAAATGAGTCTATACTGTTCAGCACAGGAAAGTCTTAGGGAACCAAAACATCTCTTGCGGTATTTGTGAGAGGATGTTAGTTGTGATAAAAGCCAGTGTGCGTCAGGACAGCAGAAACTGTCCTTGGCTCCATCAGACTCCAGAAACTGCACGTTTCCCCTTTAAATCACGGGCAGCTAACACACACACACACCTATTACCTCCAGAGTCAGAAGACAACAAATTATCTTTACACTGCCTTTTTCCAAAGGGCCTGTAAAGAATCAAAGGTTTCTTTCTTCCAGCAGGAATTACTCAGCAGGTCTGCATCTTCCAAGGAGTCCCTGAGGCTTCCCCAGCTCCTTCCTTCACGCATTCGTGTACAGACATGCTCTGCCCACACCAGCATGAACTATTTGAGAGGCTTTTAAACACCCAAGCAGCCAGCTCAGGTTTTTGGGTAAGTATTTTCCCCTTTCCCAGCTCTCCACCAGATCAGACATTTGCTCTTCAATCACCACCTGCTTCCATGCGCAGGGAACTGGGAAGCGATACTGCTCGAAATAGGAAGGCATAAAAAAAAAAGATCACAGAATTTTCTCAAAATAATACTACAAATAAGAGCCTAATCTAGCAGACTTATGGCCAAAGCTGAGTTGAGGTTCCCAGTCTGAGCAGCAGTTCCATATGTCGTGTAGTTTTCGAGCGTCGAGGGATCTCCTGCAGCATGAGCCCATCCAAAAGCACAAGCCGGGGTACAGATTGGAGCCAGGACTCTTAGGTCAGACAGGCAAAAAGCATTAAACACACACAGCCACACCTGAAATCTGCTTCTGCCCAGCACCTGGACAGGAGGGAGGGAGCAGGCCACACCTGGTTTTATTCTAATCAGCTGCCTGGGAAGTTCACAGGGGTTTGTACAATCTGGGTTGCTGTGACACTCCACGGCAGCTCAGCTTTACCACACACAAAGCCATTTAGGCAGCTTTAAAGCCGCTGTGCACCTCAACAAAGGCCTTAAGACAGCTGTTGTGGTCTGATGTATAAATAGACATTCACAGTATAATCTTCACCTTGGACCCGCAAAAAGCCTCAGGGAGCAGCTAGCAGTCCCTAAAAAGCCAGGGCAGGTACAATACAGGTCTGAGCCCAGCTGTGTTTGCTCACTCCAACACAGCTTCATCCCTTTCTGACGCAGGAAGGAGTTGCATTAGCGTATGTCCACTCTGCACCTACCCCTGCCATGCCCTATTACTTTAACTCAATTAAAAAAGGCCTGCAGCACCCATGGGAATGATGCAGTTGAGCACCCTCTGCTCACAAACGAGACAGAGCCCCAGCTTCCAAGGAAAACAAAAAATTAAGATCATCTCCTAAGAAATTTAGGGCTGCTACATCCTTTTCATCTGCTTACATCCAGTTCCAGGTGTGGAAGGAAATTTTTGGCTGGGAGGGTGGTGAGGCCCTGGCACTGGTTGCTCAGAGGAGCTGTGGCTGCTCCACTCCTGAAATGCTCAAATACAGTTTGGATGGGGCTTAGAGCAGCCTGGTCTAGTGGAAGGTGTCCATGCCCAAGGCCTGGGGTAGAAACAAGATGTTTTTTTAAGGTCCCTTCCAAACCCAGATCATTCCATGATTCTGTAACAGAGGAAAGCAGTACTCAAATTCCTCTCATACCTTCACAGCAATCTGCAAAGAGAAAACAGCTGGAATGCAACATTTTCCCTTTCCCAGTGTATATAGCAAATATCACTATATAAATATACATTCCTGTACTATGAATTCTTGTTAATATTTTAAAAAATAATTGTAAAATAAGAGGAGACAGAAACAAAAGAAGCAAAGCCCTTTGGTCCAGCTTTTTTTCTTTTTGGCCATAGCAGATTCTGTGAAAGTATGAATGGCATCCGAGTCCTGGGAGGCTAATGTTCATTCAAAAAAAAAAAAAAAAAACCCCAGGTTTTTATATGCAAAGACCCAAAGAAAAACACTGAGTGTATTACCTGTCTGTGCATCCCAGGAGAGGTGAAATCCCCTTCCTGCAAGCTTTGCACATCCCCAGCAGCAGAGTTTTCCCTCAGGCTGCGTGGCAGCAGCAGCCCTGCTGCCCAAGCCTCACCTCCGCGGGCAGGCACAAGCTGTCCTCCGTCTGAATCCAGGGCACAGCAGACGCCCTCGGCGCCAGAGCGACAGGAAAACCACGACAGATTGCTAAAGAGGATGGCATGTTGTTTATGGGTTGTGTTTCTAAAGTTTGGACATAACTGAGAGGAGATCAGTCTTCATTTATTGCTCGATTCTCCGGATTTCTACTCAGCTTCACCCTTAACTATACTCGCCAGGCAGCTTTTTCGCTTATTCATTTCAATTCCTCCACACACACACAAGAGAGTTTTAAACCTACCCCTTGCTCTGCAGCTCTCCAGACCACCTTGGTGCTAAAAAGCTTTTCTCCCAAATTTCTCACTAAGGCAGGCACAGCAACAGAGAAGCAAAAAAAATATCCAGCCTTCAAGGGCCAGCGAGTCGCTCAGAGCAACTTTAGCAGGTCCCCGTAAGTTGGATTTATTAACCTTTGTACCCCCACACCCCGAGAGCGCAGAGGCTGCCAGAACCACCCCAAACTGAGCCGTGCACAGCCCAACAGCGTCACGCTGCTGCTTTCACCCAGCTTCCACCCACACTGAAGGAGGTCTCACAGGAGCTCAGGGAAGGAGGAACGTGACGGCACAGGAGGAAGACAAGGAACCTCAAAATAAGCGAATCTGGAAAAAAATTTTATAGCAATGTATCAACCGAAGGTCTTCCTGCAAGAATATATTGAATTCATGGTAAGAATATTAATCTTGTTCGTATTAGAATGTCTTTCCACTACAAAAATAAATCACACAAAGATATTCTTAGTCTGAACAGCATGAAAGTGACTTTATCCGGACTTATTTTTGAACGTATATTGGAGGGATGAGAACAGAACTCTTCTGCCAACAAAGACAGGTATTAACCAAGAGAATCTATTCAGCTTCAGACTTCTTAACCAGACAAGATTTTACTCAAGTGTGCACTCGCTGTCCTTTACCCTGTTGCGAAAGGAACAAAAGAGGAGGAAATGACTAATCAAAGCAGCAGCACATTAATATCTTTTGGTATGTGGAAAGGGAAAATTGTAGCTGGTATTTTTAACGTTCCCAACAGGAGAATGCAGGGCCATGCATACGCCAGCCACCACGGAGGCTCAGCAGCTCCCGGGAGGGGAAAATAAAATAAAAAAATAAAAAAACAAAACCCAAGGAAAAAAGTCAAGTTGCATCCCAAAGAGGAGTTCTGTATTTTCCATTTTTTCAGCATGAGCTCTGCTGGAATGAGAGCCTGGAATGGAGGCAGGGCTGGGGCCAGCAGCAAGGCCTGAGTGATAACAGGTGCACTTTGCCTGAACTGTAGGGAAAACCCAGCCTGGAGAGGTGCTCTGGAGGGAAAAGGTGAGAGTTTCTTGGAGCACTGCCACCAGCAAACACTCCTGTAAATCCCATTGCCACCCTGCTCTCCTGGGTGCCCTCATCCACAAGCTGATAAGAGACAGGGCAAGAAAAGTGTCCAAGTCCCAGGTGACATCCAGCAAGTCACAGCTCACCCACGTGCCACCCATCCCACACCATCCCAAGCTTAATTCCCCCACAAAGCTCCCCAGTCCCTGCAGGAGTGAAACACAGCACCTTCACATCTTTCCTTGCAGTTACTTTGCCACTGAACCCACACGAGCCAAGCCACTGATGTCCCAGTTCAACTGGATTTAACAACTGGTTTTTAATCCCATGCTCTCCTGCTCCATGGGGAGTTCTTTGGGGCAGCCATGGTAACAGGGATGCTTAGAGCAACAGGGCAGGAGTTCGACTACTGTGATAAACCCAAAATTGGAGCTTCCAAACCCCTTCCTAAAAGGGATCAAAACCAATCAATCCAGCAACAGCCTGGCACGGTCATCTGTGCAGTGGGATGGCACAGCACAAAAGCTCTGCTTGCTCAGGAAGAGGAGCTGGACTGCTGCCTGTCTGTCCAGCTCCAATTGTTCCCACACTCCATAATTAAGGGCTACAATTCACCCTTTTTGCAATGCCAAACCCCAAAAGGCTCGTAACGAAACCATTCTGAACACTGAACGGGAGCTACTGCTGAACCGACTGTAATGGTTCAGATTTCCTCCCCTTGCTCCAACACTGTGGGATGCAAGGAGACACAGAGAAACTAATATTTAATGTTCCTGCAGAGGGATTTGTGCTCAGCCTCCCCGTAGCACAGCCAGAAGCTTAAACAGGTCTGGTATCGCAAAATGACAACCCCAGTCATTCCAGTAATAAGATTTTCCCATTATTTCTGTTCAGCGTGCTGTTGCACACAGCTATACAAAGAGGTTGGATCACTGACAAAAAAAAAAAAAAAAGCTTTGTTAACCTCTCAGTGACTCGACAATCCTATTGTTGAACAGCAATGGACAAAAGAGAAGCCAGCAGCAGATGGACACTCTCGTCTATCCAAATTCCTAGAGGAAAATGAAACTGAGCTGCGCTGGAAACAGGCTGCAAGGCAGAGGAGAGTTGTTAGCTCAGAAGGAAATCAAAACTTCAGTGATTGTGAATCATATCAGATCTAGATGCTTTCATGTGGTTTCTTCTAACTACCTGGAGTCTCAAGACATTATTTATCACACACATTATGTCTCAGCAGTTGAGTGATTTCAGTTGTCTCCAAAGAGAAAACCTGCGATTGCTGCATCAAAATTACTGTCACTGTGGCACAGATGTAGCTAAATGAGAGCATCAGAAGGCAGCAAGTGAAACAAGATTGCTGTACCCCATCATCAGACTGAGTCTTGATAATTCCTCAGCTGCAAACGGAGAGGAATCAACAGGGAAGATCTTTCTTCTTTGTCACCACACACAGTACAATAGAAGAAGGGAGGGGGAAGTATCCATCAGTTAAACAACCACAGTACAGAGTGATAATAAATTTTAAAATGTACCAGGAGTTTAAAACTCAGGGGTACGCAGTTAGTTTCTCAACCCCAAGATTTTAAAAGGGCAGCTTCAATTTAGAATGGATGACTGGAGGAAAGGAGACTAAACAGAGAAGGCAAAGTTCCTGTAAGCTGACAGAGGCATCATAAGTGAAATTATCACCAACACGTACAACTACTAGAATTTAGGGAGTACAAAGCTGGAATTGCCTCCTCCTCAGCCTACGCAGCCTGGTAAGCACTGCATCAGGTCTATTTTTACTTTTAATACTCTACACCACAGCCGTGGGTCAGAGAGACACAAAAACACTGGAAAATCCGAACAGCCAGGCCTGAGCAGGCATTACTGGCTACCCTCCCTTCCTCCGTGCACGAACAGCCCCGCTGCCCTGAATTGCACCCAAGGAACAGGACCCTGCCCAGCTTCCTCTGCTCCCACCTTGCAGGGAGGGGCTGAAGCCAGAGGACAATGCTGGCGTGGGAACAACTGGGCAGCAATGGGCCATGGCTGCATTTTGGCTGCAAGTCGGGAAAACACTCTCAAATCCTCAATCCAACAAGGTGCTCGGTGCTCTGATGGTCAATCTGTGTTTTATCTCAGTCTTTTGCTGGTAGCAATCACTGAGTTTTAATCCACAGTCACATTAGGAACGACACCTCCAAAGAGGGTTGGACTTCATCTCAACTGTGCATTAAATTTAAAATCATTTGCCAGATTAAAGCATTGTTCACACTCCACTTACAAACCCTCTGAACACAGGGAATGTTTAGAGGTATGCTCAGGACTGAATCTGGACCACAGAGGGTTCTGCTGGTGATGGGGCTTCCTACAGCACTGATGTTATGACTTTCTGCTCCAGCAGGAATTTGCTCCAGCTGAAGGCTGAACAAACTTCCACCACAGCAGATATGAGTTAGTTCAACTGCTCCATAGCAAAGCTGTCCTTCAACATCTATCCTAAAGCACGTTATCATACAGGCATAAAGACAGCACTTCTATATCCAAGCCAGATCCCTCATGTTGTAGAATATGGTGCTGTTAATACTGTTAGAAATAAAGTTTCAAAATGGTTTAGGAACAAAAGAGGCTTTAGAAGCAATCCCTGCAGCACTGGCACCATACAACTCACACCAGTGCACTTCAAAGTATAAATTGCATCATGAGCTGGGAACTTCTAACTCTATTTAAAAGCACAACACGAAGTTTGAGAAATTGCTGCTGAACTGGGGTCATTTCCCTGCTGAGGCAGGTGAAGCGTTAAGGCCTTTCTCCACTCTCCTTTGAGACAGTGCACATATCTCACTTATCGAGGGCAGCACTAAGAGCTCACCTCATCATCCATCCAAAACACCTCCTGCACTACAACAAGAATTCCACCGGCTACAGCTCCACTGAGAAGCCATCCTTTCAGCTTCCACAAGATGTGCCCCTGAACAGCAGCACCACACATTCCTCCCCACAAGGCTTCTTTTCACCTTGTTAACCTCTCTGAGCTTCACTGACCAGCCTGCTGAAGGCACTCACAGCTGAAGGAATGATACACAGCTGGTGTCATCTCCTGGTGTCATCACCCGCATCCTTTAGGCTCTGGCAGGCAGCTTAAGGAGGTCACATGTTCTCGGGAATCAGTGCAGTGTTTCAGCAGCCCCTGAGGCAATATGTGCCTCTTAACACACCCAGAGGAGGGGACCAGACTCCCCTCCAGCAGCAGGGAAAAGGCTCCAGCTCCTCCACAGACTTGCTTAATGCTTGAATCACACCTGAGCCACATGGTGAAGGAGCTTTCTTCTACCACCTTCCTCATGCAGCTGTCGATGCCCCAGGTGAGTGATGCTGAGGGTTGCTCCTGCTCCTCTGAGCAGCAGCAGCCCAGGGGATGCTGCAACGCTCCTCACTGGTCCCAGATCCACAGTGTAGCTCACTGCATAACCCCACATCCAGTGCAATTCTGAGAGCTGGGCAACACCACACGAGAGCTCTGTGAAAGGTGTGTTCAAAGCACAGCTCTAAAGGTTTCCTGGTTCTTTCCACTTGTGACCTTAAGGACCAAGACTGCAGGAGTCTCCTAAAGAAACTGGCAACAGTGAAATGCATATTTGAAGAGTTTTGAGTTCAAGTCAAGAGCCCAACATCCCAGAGCTCTGCCCCCAGAACAGCCTAACACAAGCACACATACCCACCCCAATGTGCTCAGCGCTGATCTGAACTCAAGAACATGCCAGGTTGTTAAAAAGGCCTAAAAATGCTCAGCAACAGAAATGCAGAGTAATTGAGGTCATTTCTCTCACGCTTCTCTGCGTTCCCATTCCCTTTGCTTTGCTGTCCCACAATCTGCTCCTCCTTTGGCGTGCAAGAATTGAACAAACACTTCATTGCAACCACGCAGATCTAAACTTATTTGCCTCCAACTTAAGTTACATCTCAAACTATTACTCCAGTAGCCTGTAATGCCAAGCAGGGATTAAAAGAATCTACTTAGAAATAGGTACACCAGACCTGAAGCCAAGAAATTCTTCTTTTGGCACACAAACAGCATAGGAAAAGAGGTAGAAACTTGGAGATGGGGGGGGGGGGGGGTGTGCAAAAAAGGCAGGATTGTAATGGAAACATCTGATCAAGAATTTTCACAAGCCTTTAAAACTTCTGAAACTCAATCCCTTCGCCAGCACTTCTCACATGCCTCAGACTGCAGACCATGTTATGCAAGTTCTAATTGTGCCTCCACAGCCCTCCCTCCCACCCACGGGCTCTGCACCCCAGCAAATCCCTGTGTGGAAGTACACTGAGGCAGAGAAGAACCCTCCCACACCTGGCCTGGGGTGCTGCCACCTGTGCAAAGAAAGCCAGGCCTTCTTGGGCATCTTGAACCAGGCTCTTACCTCTTACAAGCTGCTAAAACTCCCTCTGGTTTTACATACACAAACCAAGCTGTAAAAAGGTTCACTAAATTTAGCATGCAACCCAATCCTAGAGGTAGTGTAGCACAGGCTGAAGATATGGAAGTGACCTTAGGTGAAGGCAACAAGGAAAAACTGTCAGTACTCCCACTGAGCTGCTATGGGAATGCCCAGAGAACCCAATAAAATCCTAACAAAACCTCCATAAATCCTCCAGGCAGCTTGGTGCTTCCCAAGGCTTTGAGATGCCACCTCCGCCTCTCTTCTGGACAATGCTGCTCATGGTCCACGCTGGGGACAGGGCTGGGAGGAACCTTCTTAGCACACTTCAGGGCAAACAATTCTCCATGAGCTTGGAGATGGCAAAGCTCGATGGACCTCCACCACCACTGCTGTAAACACAAAACCAGGCAGCATGAAGAGAAAAAGCAGCACAGTCCTTTGTCCTTCCATCACAGCTGGAGCCACACGTGGTGCCAAGAGGTGTTGAACCAAGCAAAGGTCAGTAGGTGTAACAGGAGATACAGCATCGACCTGTAAACTCCATTTTCTGCCAGGTGCCAGCACCACACCCCCTGAGACCTGCAAACACCGCCTGCTCCAAGGACAGGACACAGAGCCTCCCTGGAGAACAGCAAGCTAGAGGAGGCAAAAGAGTTCCCACCTAGTCCTGGGGGAAAGGGCCCTTCCTGGCACAGCACCCTAAATTCCAATCACTTCCCAGACCTGGAAATGCCCTGTAGAAGCTCCAGTGGCTATGAGCTGCTGTAGCCATGGTGATGCTCTCAGGTACACCTGGAGCTGAAGCAGAGAGGAGCAGCAGAGATGCTGCAACCGGTTTCAAGTATCTGTCTTTCGGTCCTCACACAGAATTAAAGGCAATGCCTACATGAAAGCCAAGTTGGGATGCCAACTTGCAACATTAAGTGACAACTTAAGAGGGCAAAGCAGCACTAAACACCAAAGCAGCCTTTCAAACCAGTTTGGGAGGCAAGAAACAACATCACTTTCTGGGGCCAGGCCTGGCCTCCCACCCACACCAGAGAAGAGACCCTGAAAGGAAGAGAAACGTGGGAACAGTTGTGGCTGCTGCAGGGTTGCTGCAGTTTTGTGTTGTAACACAGAACAGTTTGGGTAGGAAGGGACCTCAAAGATCATCACATTCCAAGCCCCCACCATGGAGCAACGATCCCAGGCTGCTCCAAGCCCCGTCCAACCTGGCCTCGGACACTTCCAGCCACAGCTTCTCTGGGCAACCTGTGCCAGGGCCTCCCCACCCTCAGAGGTAACAATTCCTTCCTAATAGCTAATCTAAATCTCTCCTCCCTTTGTTTAAACCCATTCCCTCTTGTCCTGTCACTATCTGACAATGCTGCTCACCCACCAGCTGACTGCCAGAGGTTCAGGTCACAGATGGGACCGAGAAAAAGGCACCACCAGCCACTCTGCCAGTCACCTCCTGGGATCTTCACCTGCAGGTGCTTGGCCTCTGCTTTCCCTTCTGAAAAATGGGCAGGTAAGTGCCACACCAGAGCCTGGCAGCAGCACAGGGCAGGTGTCTGGTGGAGAAACACCCATGGGAGCCAAATGCAAGACATCAGCTTAAACACTCCTGCCACGCAGCACTTCCCACCCAAGGCCTGGGAACCAATCACTTCCTCCAATAAACTGGACTTTTTAATTTGGTGACATCAAGTGTAGACTTTCCAACTTAAAACCCCACAGCAAATTGGCTGGGAAAGAAAAGTAGTCACAGCCAGTGGTCAGATCAAACCAGTAATAATTAAAATGAGGAGCTGACTGATATTATAGGCTCTCTTATGAGTCAGTCATGATCCGGTCCAATCCTGGCAAGCTCCCTGAAGAGCTACACCTTGTGCAATAGCTTAGTCATCATCTTCCTTGACAGCTACGCACTTACAAACAGATTTTGAGTCCACTCACATTTTCCCATGAAAATTTTCCCCTCTGCCCTACTACAGGCAGGACAGAGCAGAGCGGTGCCAGCCTAGGAGCAGGCAGCTTGTCCCTTGCAGGGGAGGAGATAAAGCTTTTATCTCCCAGACTCAACAACTTCCTTCCTGTGTGGTTAGCAGGAGGACAAAAGACACCTTTTCACACCACAGACAGGAACGAGATGTACTGAAATTTGTCACAACCCTGAAATACAATACCCTACTTATCATTTTCAGTCCCTATAGGAAAGTGTAAAACAGAATTAAGCCAGCATTTCTTCTACAAGGAACTTGCAGGGTGGGATTTGGAAGCAAAAGAATAAGGAGCCTAAAATAACTCGGGTTGAGTTTATATTGCTCTGGCAGCTAAGCAAAAGTTGGTAACACTGGACTGAGGAACTTCCCCTCTGCAGGATGAGAGCTGGATTGTTTTTGGAAGCACCACAAATCACGGGCATAAATACACCAGGCTTTAAGAGCCTTTGACACCCACGTAATTCTGAACTCCAGCTTGCTTTTCCCTGGGTCATTCAACACATGCTTGGCAAGCTGGACACCAGACAGGCAGGCTGAGAAGGTCACCTATTCAATTAATAGGTGTAATCCCAAAATCAGAACTTGTGTTTTGCTGGATAACATCAACACACCTCTTCCAAGAGAGGAAGAGCCTTCCCTGATGATCCACTAGTCATTCAACTGCAACTTGAAGGAAAACAGGAGCTTTGCTGTTTCCTCAACCTCACAGCATAAAAGGGCTTAAAGATGCTTCCTGCAGCAGGGGAGCTGTGATGCAGCAGCTCCAGCAGAGCAGTGATTTGCAGGATTGCCTGGCTGCCAGCAGATCCAGACAGGGAAGCCAGGCAGAGGGATCAGCCAGAAGGAAGACTGTCCAATGGAAAAAGAGAAAAAAAGCCCTGCAAGAAGAGCTGCTCCCCGTGTTTCACAACTGCTGAAAATCCTGCACACCTGAGAGCAACCACAGCAAAGAGCTGTAAATGCAAGCAGAGGACAACGCTGTTTATAATAGGGATTATTAGTGCAATAAAATGAGTAGCTTGTCCACGTGAATGATTTACAGACACTTTCTCCGAGTTACAATGCAGCCCCAGTGATGCAAAAGCAAAGATGAGCTTTCATTTGAAACAGAAAAAAAATGCTATTCCTCTAAATAAATCTTCATGGGAAGAAAAGGGGAAGAAGCTACTTTTGCTTCTCTTCAGTAACAGCAATTCAGAGCTGCGGATTTGGGTAGGCAGGGTGGGCCACAAAACACTCACATAAACAGAACATTGCAGAAAGAAGGAGGAGAGCTGCAAAGAAATAATTCTCTTGATCACCCCACAAACCTTACAGCTCCTGCCCCACACACATTCCACAGCAAAACTCCAGGCTTGAAGCACCCAAACTACTTTTCTGCAACACACAGTGGCAAGGAGGTAACGCTCTTTATTTATGTTAGTACAGTTAGAGACTGTTTCCAGAGTTTTCATGTAACAGATACCATTCCTCTTTTTCCATTTTCTACAGTTTCTAAGAGACTTAAGAAAAACCTCCTCACCTCTAGTTAAATTGGAAGCATTAAAAAGGATCATGAGATTTGCACTCTTTAGCACCTCAGATTATGAGAGTTTCCACTGCCATGACTTCCCCTTCCAGCTCCTCACCAAGCTTCGATTAAAGAATCTTCACATTTGGGTGGACTTTGGTATTTCTCATACTGAGACACCAGAGCATCCAGCCTGACGAGATGGCCAAGGCAGAGGAATTTATGCACTCCCAGGAGATCTCTGTTGAATTCTGCTGTGTGGAGAGATCCTGCACCAAGCCTGCCCTCTGCCCAGGACCTATATTTAGGGACCGAGCTGACCCGACAGTGCCCCCGTAAGCTCATTTATCGAGATTCACTTATTCATTCTAATATAATCTAATTAGATGCAGCAGTCCTGTGCACAGGCATGGCAGTGACCAGGAGAGGACAAGCTCAAACACAGGGAAGCCAGCCCAGGTGCAACTTAATTCTCACACAGAGGGAAAAAAAAAAACCCTTGCAGAGGAATGGCAGGAAATGCAGATGCCTGTGCACGATCTTGGAGCAGCACCTGCATCCACTCTGCTTCTTCCCTCCACCAGGGAAAAAACAATTCCTCAACTGGAAGCAGCAGAGTCCAGATCAATGCACGGTGCTTATCCATGAAAGGGCTCCTGCTCTGAAATCACTGGAAATCGGGGGGGAAAAAAAAAAAAAAAAAGCAGGAATCAGTCTCTAAGGCAGTGCCCACGCCAGCAGGCACAGATGCGTTCCCAAACTGCAGACCACAGGCATCAGCCTGGAGAACGTGCCAAAGAGTCCACACTGTAAGAAAATACTTTAAAGGCTCCATTCTGGCAAGAAATTGGAAGTTTTCAAAGCTCCCAAGTACCCTCTCTCCTACCACCAGCTGTAGTTCAGGCATGCGAACAGGAAGAAGCTTTTACATTTCTAAAAGCATAAATAAATACTTTTTTTTTTTTTTTAAAGTCCCCATGTGTTTTATTCGCTTGGACATCTTGTATAACGATGAGAGAAGAAGCAGATTCCTAGGAGTCATGGGCTGGTAATTCTCCCAATTTATCATCTCCATAGTTTATGCACAGTCATTAATAAGAAGTGATTTGTCTGGGACAGATTTAGCCCAGCAACTCCCTGTCTCATTAGCCAGAAACAATCACACAAGGAATGTCAAAAAGTTTGTGAGCTTAGTGCAGCAATCAGCCCCCTCCAAAATATTCCTACTTTTAAAAATAGCCCAATCCTGCTGCTTTGCCAATGCAGAGCAGGAAGTTTAAGAGCTAAACACAGATGCATAAAATTCCCTTTATATGAAAGAGCTTCTGATGGGTAAAGGCAAAAGGTTTACACTGACAAGCAAATCCTGAGAATATCAATAAGAGAACAACTCAAGGAGACTTAAAGACTTCGACTCGTTTAACCTACGAAAACAAGGGGTCAAGAGGGGATCCAATTGCTCTAATTACATCAGGGAGGGAAAACAATCATTTAAACCAAGTGGAAACACTAGAACCAAAAACAAATGACACAAACAGGGCCATGAACACCGTGAGGATGGAAATTCAGCAACTGCTCGAGACTTCAAGGAGGTTCTCCAACAGCTCTCCCACGGAGATGGAGAAAGAATAAACGGATCAAGTTCCACCTTGGAAGTAGCTGTGTTATGAAAGGCATCCACAGCACGGACGGGTGCTAAATACAGGGAAACTAAACTTGATTTGGGTTGCTGCCACAGCTTTTTGGAGTGAAGAGTGGCATGAAGAATTACCTCCTCCTGCCACTCTGCCTTCTGCTTCCTCCCCATCCCTCCGGGACAGCACAGGGGCCATTCACACTATTTACACAGGCACGTCACTGGGGCATGACCAGGGAACTAAACTTGGGAGCTGAAGCCTGACAGAGTCAATGGTGAGAGGTGGCAGCAGCAGGGGAAGGGATTAGGAGCAACCAAGTTTGATGCTTAAAATAAAACACACGTCCTGTCCCCTGTGTCCTCACGCTTTAGGTTCTTGGGTGTAGCTTAAACATAGATCCGGCCATTACCTCTGAAATTCACAGGGAACTCCAGTTCCTGAGATTTTTTTTTTTAAGCCCTGGGTTTACAGCACCCAGGGTCAAGAATGATTAGACATTTTTGAGCCATAACCACCAAATCTCCATCAGCAAGAGCAAATGACGCAAACGAAAGCTGTTACAGAGCTAACCAAGCAACACCACAGCTTTAGCCAGGCTTGAGCAAGTCTTTCCCTTTTCTTCAAGGGAAAGTAGTCATCAGGTCTGTGACAGGGCTTTTGTCACAGGGGGGATAAAGGATAAAGTTAAAATCTCATTGCGTCCTTCAGATCCTACAGCTGCTATTTCTGAGAGCAGAAAGCATCTTCTGGAGAGCAGCTAGAAAAGGGGGGTGGAAAGAAAAAGAACTACCAAAAAAGAGATTTGGTAATAACTCTACCAGAGAATTAGTGTTTGACTCCAATCCCCAACTTTTCGCTGCTGCAGTTACACACAAAAGTTATTTTAATCACAGTATGCAGAAAGCAGCATCAGCATATGAGGCAAGAGAAAAAATATGTGGTAAAGCGAGTTGCATGGCCTGTTCATGGGCAGAAATTACAGCACAGTTACAGGCAAGAGGTCCACAAGGCAGAGAAACACTTCCAGCCCAAACCAAACAGGAGGATGATAGTGATCCACCGAGAAAAAAAAGCAAGAAAAAACATCTGAAAGGAGGTGGAATGCAGGAACTGAATCCCTTCTCAACTTTTGCAGCAACCAGTTCGGACTGCCCAGCAAGAGATTTTTGCCTTGTCATAGGTAAAGAGATGTCAAATAGAATAGTTATGTCACCTAAATACCATTTGTGTTGGTGGACAGAGGCAGGAACAGAAACACTAAAGGAACGTGGTTGGGGGGGGGGGGGGGGGGGGGGCAGAATTTTAATCAGGAAAGAGCTACAGCAGGGTATCAGCTCAGCTCCTCTTCCACAAAGAGGGAAATGATATCTGAGGTTTTCGAACAGTGACCTCAAAATACACAGCACAGCCTCAGTGGAGGTGTTGGGGAATAAAGGTTATAAAATGACAAACCTAAAGCACACGGGTGGATGCACATCACTAGAGAGCAGAACTTATCACTGTCTAATGCGGTGACTAAAGATGCTATGTTATTCTTAATAACCACCTACTCAATTAAAATACTCCATCAATTGAAGGCAGCCGGCTACAAAAGGTGCAGCTTTGCCACCTTAACTCCTCTTTCCTTCTCCGTAACTCGCAGGCTGGAAGAAGGGAGTCAGCTTTGAGTAGAGCAGAGGCGATGGGGGCACGAACACCTCCAGGATTAACACAGCCCGTACCGAGGCTGTACCAAAGGGCACGGGCAATCCCAGAAACGAAACACCACAGCCACCACCACCTACGAGGGTGGGAAGCAGCATTTGCGAGCGCTTGACACCAGCACAGGCACCCAAGGCGGCCCAGATCGCGGTAATGAAGCGCAATGCTCATTAAAGCTCGCACGGCCACCCGGGCTCTGCAGCAGCCGCCTCTGGCCAAACCTCACCCGGAGCTCCCACAGCCCCGGGGAACGCTCCCAAATCGCATTCCGGGCGTCAATTCTCGCCCGGCCGCCCCTCCGCGGGCGGTTCAACGCGGCGGGCTCCGGGAGCGCCGCGGACACGGCGTGTTCGCCCCGCTTCGCCCGGCTCCGGAGCGATGCGCTCGGGAAGCGCCGGAGCCCCAGGGGAGCGCCCCCGGCCCCACGGCAGCGGCCTCTCCCCGGCGTGGGGCCGCGCCCGCTCCCCCCTCCCCCGGCCGGGCCGCGGCCCCGGGCCCGCCGCGGCCTGGGCCCGCCGCCCCTCGCCGGGAGGGCCCGGCCTCGCTGCGACCCGCGAGACTCACCGAGACGGCGGCGGGCAGGGCAGGGCCGTGCCGGGCCGGGGCTGCGGGGACGGAGCGGGAGCGGCCGGTGCTGCGCGGCGCGGGCGGCAGGAAGGGGAGGAGGCGGCCCCGCACGTCCGCCGCGCCTGCGGCCGCCCCCCCGCGCGTTAAAGGCACCGGCACCGCCCCGGCCGGGAGCCCCCGGCACCGCTCGGCCCTGCCCCGGCACCGAGCCCGGCCGCGGAGGAGCCCCGGCAGCGGGGAGAGCCCGCCCGGCTGTGCCACGTGTGTGGGTGCATCACCCGGAGCCCGCCCGTGCGCCGGGGGATCGACCCCCGAGCTCCGCACGTGGGGATCCCTCACCTGGGTCCTGAGGTTCACCCACCCGGAGTCTCACCGCTCGGGGATCCCCAGGGATCACCCACCCGGACTCTCCCACCACGTGAGGATCCCCAGGGATCACCATCCAGACTCCCCCCACGTGAGGATCCCCAGAGATCACCCACCCAGACTCTCCCTACACGGGGATCCCAGAAATCACCCACCCGGGCTCCCCTCACACAAGGATTCCCAGGGATCACCCACCCAGACTCTCCCCACACAAGGTTCCCATCACCCCCAAGCTCCCCCATGCTGCAATCCCACACCTGCTCCTGAGGATCACCTACCTAGATTTCCACCAGGCAGGGATGCCCAGGGATCATCCACCCCGGTTTCCCCCAGATGGGAATGCCTGGGGATCTCCCCACCATTCCCACCCATGGACAGGGATCCCCCACCCGAACCTCCCGGAGGTAGGGATCCTCCCACCCAGGTTTCCCACACGCAGGTACATCCACGCCAACCCCACCCAAGCGTGGGAATCACCTCCCGCACGCAGCTCTCCCCAGGGATCTCCCCACCCATGTGTGGGGACCATTCTCCCCAGCCGTGCCCCATGCAGGGATCTCACTGCCCAGACTCACCGGGCACAGGGATCGCCCATCCAGCCCCACCATTCCAGCCAGTTCCCCCCGTTTCCCTCTCCACCCCCTTTCCCGGAGCTGGTGTGGCATCCCAGGGCCACAAGGCAAACAGACAGAGCGCACCCCAAGGCCTCCTCCAGGACATGAAAGAGACCAGACACCTCCCCATGACCAGGAATAGGGCTTGTCCTTCAATTTCCCTTAAATGTCTTTAAACTGCCCGGCAGCCCCGCCTGCAGCGCAGACGGCACAGGGTGACATCCCAGCAGGCTGTGGAGTCTGCAGGGAGGGAGATTAACTGGATCTTTTTCAGCTCTGACTTCTCAGAGCCTCCAAGTTCTTCCGTCTGACGTGGATCCTCCCCAAAGTGCTCACGGGGCAGATTGCTTTCCCCTGCCTGAGCTCAGCGGCTGACCACGGACCTGCGGGTACCCACGGGGATGGAAACTGATGCTCTGTCAATTACTTGGAGCCAGCGAAACAGCCCGGGAAGCCACCGAGGGCACCCGTCCAGCTCTATCGTACTGCCATTAACTCTCAGCTTCCCGAATCCCGAACATGTTGGGGAAAACACCAAAAGAAGCACAGGTTTTAGCTCAGCGGGACGGCAGAGCCAGCGGTGGCTGCGGGGAGGTTCTGGTATCCGCAGGGAGTTGTCCCAGCTCAGAAGGGAGGCTGGCATCACCCCAGGGCTTTGCACGCACCCTCCCGTCATTTCTTCTGACCTCTGGCAATGAGGAGCCTGGTTTGACCTCCAGGCCGTGTTGCTCGGAGCAAGCCAATTGTTTATTTGCCCCACAGCATCTCCGAGAAATCACCCGCTCGATATCAAAGGAGGATCCGCAGGGAGCTGCGGGGAGAGCTCCGCATTCCCCTCCTGGCCAGCCATGCGTGTCACTCAGCTGCAATCCCGCCGCATTCCGAAACTCTCCGGAGCAGACAAAGGCAGCGGCGTGAGGTGGATGCTGGCGGAAGCCGTGCCTTTGCCCGGGAGGTGAAGCGGGCCCGGAGGAGGCGAGGCCTCGCTGGAGGGGCGGCCAGGAGGGTGTGGAGGCGGCCGGACACTTGGGATGTGTGACCGGCCATCAGCTGGCCAGACAGCGTTTTTGCTGCTTCATCCCGGAGCTTCCCTGGCTCAGCACATCCCGGTCGGTCACTCACTGCTGAGAGCAGCACACGATTCAGCCAGAGGCAGCGTCCCCACCCTGCGCTTCCAAGGTGAAAATTTAAGGTCAAATCTTCCTGTATTAACCGTTCCAAGAGTGGTGGTGGCAGGGCTCGGCAGCAGCAGATTCTGCAGATGTTTTTTTTTTTTGCTTTTTGTCCACAGTAGAGTTTTCCAGCTGGCATCAGATGCAAACCAGAGCTTCCCAGGAATGGGATTTGCTGCCTCGCAGAGTGAGGGTGAGGGTCCTGCCAACAGAAGGAGAAAAATGGAGCCACGAGCCTGGGAAGGGCGTTGGAGGGACAGAGCTGCCCCTCCTGCCAGGAGAGGAGCTGCAATGGAAGGGCAGAGAGTGCAAATCCACTACAGCTTCAGAAGGGACAGGCACCGATCTCTGTGCTCTGTGACAGTGACAGGACTGAGGGAACGGCTCGAGCTGTGTCAGGGGAGGTTTGGGTTGGATATCAGGAAAAGGTTTTTCCCCCAGAGGGTGCTGAGCACTGCCCAGGATCCCCAGGGAAGGGTCACAGCCCCAAAGCTGCCAGAGTTCCAGGAGTGTTTGGACAATGCTCTCAGGCACAGGGTGGGATTGTTGGGGTGTCTGTGCAGGGCCAGTAGTCAGACTCATGATCCTCGTGTTTCCCTTTCAACTCAGGATATTCTCTGATTCCATGATTCAGAACTTTCTCCTCTTCCTCCCTCCAGGATTTGGAGTTGATTTCCTCGTTGGATGGTCACTGCTTGCTCTGAAGGACTTCAGCTGAGAACATTCCACTTTCCCCACCAGCTCAGAAATCTCTGGTCCTTCACATCTTACAGATTTGCCACAACATTGCAGCATAAAGGACCTGCAAATGCTTTAAAATCCCATGTCAGATACCATTACCCGAAACTCAAGGCAACAAACTATCTCAGGTGTGTGGATTGGGAGAGCTGGTGGAAAACCTCAGCGGAGAGCCAGCGCTGTGCTGAGCAGCCAGGCAGGCTGAATGTCCCGACTGCAGGGAGGAAATAATGCAAACAGCCACTGAAATCCCACTCATATTAGGCAGCCACTCATGGGGAAAAAGAAAAGGTTTCAAAATGCCGCAGGAGCCCCGAGTCATTAGTTTTGTCAGGAATTTTGCTTTCTCAGATCACAGGGAAAAAGCCCTCAGATGTGTGGGTTCAGAGGAAGCCCGAGAGAAAGGCAAGCTATGCATTGAGCAGGGCTGTAAGTGGTGGGGGCTGATTATTGTTAATTTAGCATTTTATATAAGAATGTGAGAGATCCTTATCAAAGCCTGAAACAAACGCCCTGCATGTTTCAACACCTCACTGACTCCAACTAGAAAAAAAAAACCAAACCAAATGCTGGGGTTTTTTCTCTCCCTTTCTCTTTATTTGCATTAAATTTTTTCATGCTATTTGTAATCGTGAATCCCTGCAATTGACAGGAAGTGGAAATTAATAGATTATATGCACACATGCCAAAAACCCCATTTCAACAGCTGCTAAAGAAGGTCACAAAAATGACTACAATTTTCTTCTCAGAGTAGTCAACTAGGAGTAACTCCATTGTGGAAACTTGAGCTATATGGAAAAAGACGTTTGATCCAATTCAAGTGTAAGGGAATAAAAATAAATCTGTCCTAAGCAGGATCTGTCAGCAGAAATGACACTGGAAACTCTTGCAAGGAGAGTAAAGGCTCATCATAAAAAAAACCCCAACAATCTAAACCATGACATTGTATGTGAGCAGGATGAAAATCCATCAGGCTACTACCAGTCTCCACATAATCCCCACACTATCACAATGTAGATATGCTGTTAATTAAATTGACATGGTCACATTTTGTACTGCTGGAAATCCAGCTAGTTAAGAGAACTGCTCAAAACTGTTTCAGAGCTCACTGGAAAAAAAAATATTTATTTATAAACTACATCCACCTTCCATTTCTGGATTTCATCATTGTAGCAGAGCACCGAAAAGCTCAAAATTTGATTTAAAACTGTACTGTTCAATTTCATCACATTCAAAATATGACCAGCTATGAGCAGCACAATTAGAGGCTTCCAGACAGCTGAGTGCTCATCTCAGTGACTGACATCTTCAGAGTGATCACACTTAAATCATGATTTCTGCCAGTTTCCCTTGAGGCTCTTCAGTTGCCACCTCCCAGCACAGGCCTGACACCAGTCTCTCCCAGTTTTTACATTTGCAAAATAAAACAGAAATCACAATGGGAAAATCCCTCTCCTGCCCTCCCCAGGCTGCTGTTCCTGTACCAGACACCCAAACCACACCTGCCCACCCATGAAATGCCGTGGTTTACACCAAATTTAGCAGCAGGAATTGATTCCTGGTGCTGGAAGCGCTGCATCCACCCAGCTGTGCCAGCTGCACAGCTCCTGGCAGTGCCACAGCCTCCCCTGAATCCGCCAGGACAGAGCCCTCCTGACTATCCTGGGTACTCACACACACCAGCAGGACAAAACAAGCACCTAAATCCCTGCAAGATCAGGGCCTGCCATCACTCTGAATAATCCCTACTCAATTTCAAGGCAATTATTATTCCTACACCTGCATCACATGGCTTTATTTTTTTTTTTTTTCCCCAAAAAAAAGTTTGATTTTGACCAAAAAGCAACAGTTTTAGCTGGAAGCACTCACTGTAAAGGAAAACCTATTTGCTGTGACTCCAGCAGGTCACCAGGTCTGGGCCACAGAGGCGGAATTTAATTCCTAATCTGGAGATCTCAAGCCTTTGGTATCAGATAGAGCTAAAGGGATCACAGGGAAGCTGGACAGAAAAGCAGCTTTCCGAGCAGCACAATAATAACCACGCTTTGAATTCCCATGAGAGTGCTGTTTCAAAGCAAGTTCCAAATTGTCCCCTTCTTTCTTGGTAGAATCCTAGCAGAGGATGATTTTTTAAGAGTGGGCGGTTAATGGCTATTGTTAAGTAAAGCAAATGCAGAAATGACACAGAAAACACTTGTAGAACACTCCTGCTGTGGTGGAGCAGTGACAGTCCAAATCCTTCCCTGCCATCCATCATTCACAGCACCTGCTGGTCGTTTACGCTGTTCTACACTAATCTGGGGCAGGTTTTAAATTAACACTCTTCTCCATCAATGCCTACAGAACGAAGATGTTTTCCTTTGCAGAGGAAAACCTCCGCAGCACCAACGCGACGCGTCCCTCCCCACCACCTGCCACATATCAGGATGGACAGCAAAGAGAACGTGAAGTGAGAGATGGGGAGGAAAAGGAAATGGAAGGTCAGGCAGACCTCGTGCTCCGAGGGCTCTTCCAGCCTGAGGATCAGGTATCCCACGGCTGGAGCAGCTTGCAAGGCTGGCTCAGCATGTTCTCCTCAAGGGAGGGACATTGATGGAGCTCTGCGAGGCACCACGGGAGCAGCACGTGTCAGGCCATGACAAACTTCCAGGGAAACACCCTGGTAGCCTGCCTGGATAAATCAAAGAGCACAGGAGCCATCCCAGCTGCTCTTGCCACCGCAGAGTAGGTTCATGTGGAAGCATTTTGGCTAAGACTTCACAAGGGATGCGTCCGCCTGTGCCTGGAGCGACGAGTGGCACACCAAGGTGCCCAGCTTGCCATCCCTGGTGGTGACACACACCTGTGAGGCTTGGAAACATTCACAAGTCCTTTTGTCTGAGGAGATATCCTGTTCTCTGGTGGCCCAGGAGATCCAGAAATTCCCAGTGATGTCACAAACTCATTGTGCATCCCTCTGCAAGCTTTTATTTCAGCTCACACCTCAGATGAGCAGATACTCTTCTCTTCACCTATATATCCTTTTTTTTTTTACATATTAATAAGCCTCTCCCCAGTGAACCTACAGCTGCCCACGTTGTGCCTAGACCTCTAAGGTATCTAAGGGTTTCTGTCACACTGTTCGTAAGGCCTAGGGGGCAGAAAGTGTTAACAACCAACTCAGATTCTCTAGGGAAAACAGAAAGGCACCAGAAAAGCCAATTTAACTGATTTTACCCAAAGGGAGAAAAGAAGGTTTAGTAGGTCCTTTATAAAATGTCAGAGAGAGAAGCTTTATTTTCCCACAGGGAGAAACATAGCCATTAACAAATTAGGTGAAAGCGAAGTGAGACGTAAAAGGTCTGAAATTCCTCAATGCCTTTAAACTGTCTGTCTTCACACACTTCATTTGTTTTGGACAGCAGCACTGCCCATGCCAATTTGGGAGCAAAGGGGACTGTGAAAATACCTGGGGATGAATGTATTTTTAATGTTAATGAGCAACTCTTAATTGATCTGAGCGACACTATTTGGGTTTTAGAGAAAAAACAACTCGGGGTTTTCCCAAACATGAGCCCATCTGGATTCCTCGTTTTCCTCACAGCATCACTGAGCAAACTTTCACAACTCTACCTGAGTGGAAACAGAGTTCAGGGGAGCTACTCTCGTATTTATGAGTTGGGTAAATGCCCATTGAAGGGAGGCCAAAACAATCACAGTATTTAATTATTCCTGACAAGTCACAGGGAAAAATAAAAATAAAAATTTAAAAAAATTAAAATAAAAATAAAGAGGAAAAAAATAACACCTTTGTAATGAATGCCTGTGTGACACGTGAGCTTCCTCCTCAGCCTGCAGATACCAAAAATATATAAATATATAAATATATAAATACATAAAAAAATATCCCCCCTAGTATCTTGGACAGTATGGGGAAAATTAACTTATATTCCAGTTCCAGAGACTGACCATAAAAGCCAAATGCCACAACCCGTTGGAGAGAAACTGCAAAGACAGCGAGGAGGGAGGAAGATCCAAACGGAGTGATGAAGCTGTAACAAAAGAGATCTCAGGCTGGGTTCCTGCTTGGCTGGGATGAGCATGGAAATGAGACGAAGAGCAGGAGCACGAGGCACAGACTCCTCCATCACAGCTAAACCAACAGCATCGATCAGCAGACCACGGGTGAAGGGCTGGAGTGACAGAAACAGGACGGTGGGAACAGTTAATTACGTGGGTTAAAAGTACAGAACCAGCCAGGCGAGGCGATTGGAGCTTTGCTGACATCTGGCAGCGTTTTGGGGAAGCTTCGTTTCTCCTGAGGTCCTCCTTGATTCAGGAGCACCGATTTGCTGACGTTAATTGGAGGAAGAGGTAATGAGAACTGACTAATCACCGGGCTACGTGCCCTGCAGACTCATTCCAGTGTCACTCACTGTATCTTGCTGATCACTCAGACAAAACTCAAGTTTTAGGGGAATTGGGCGATCGGTCAGCACCCTTCTTTGGCTCATTGTGTTTGCATTTAGCTGAACGATAAGCTGATAAAAACCGTGCTGGTGTCACAGCTCAGCTCTCCCAGCAGTGAAGGCATCACAGTACATGCTCTAATTCCTGGAGAGCTGGCACTGAAGGTCTGGACTTGCCAATGTCACTGCTGGTGTCTCCAATGTGACTGTGACCCTTGCAAACTGAATTACCAGAGCTCTGCCAGCATCTGCTGCGTGCACACCTCTCCTTTTCTGTGCAAACACTCACCTCTGCTATTACTATATTGTTTTTCCAGACAAGGCTTAAAGGATCAGTATTTAATTGCAGCAGCGAGTTCAAGGTATGAGGCACGGTGTTTGCATTAGGGAGATTTGTCACAAAACTTGGAGGGAAACAGCAGCACTCGGCTGATCCATCACACACTCACCTCATTTAAATGCAATCCAATTTAGCCAGACCCTTTGGCACAGAAGGGGGAAAGATGACCTAACAAAAAGCACGGAAGAATACTTCTGACCCCAGGTGTCGGATGGATTTGTGTGTGACATTCACGGAGGAGCTGTCCAAGAAAGCCTGCAGCCATTCACTGCCAGGCTGCAATTAAGGTGACAGCCAATGTTTAAAACCCTCCTCGTCCCATTCCCCCCTTTTCTGGCCAGGTTTTAAATAAGATACAGCATGAAAAAAATAAAAATAGGCTGCTGTGCCCTGCCCCACACGAGGCTGGGCCAGGATGAGTGGATTTCTAGGCAAACAACACACAGAATGCTTTCCTTTAGTCAGTTTGTTGCCTGACACAGATAGGAAAATTAAATGAAGTTAACTGTACAGTTTTCAAGTCACCATTCAGCCTTTCAGCTGAGACAGATGACTTCTTCTTACAGTCCTTCTTCCTCTGGCATTCAGTGGAGAATTTGGCAATCCTCTCGGGGACTGGTTCTCAGCAATTCTCTGACATGGGGGCAGTTAGTGTCTCCATTGCACGTAATAGAGCTGTGGAAGCCAGAAAAAAATGGCTCTTTTCTAGCCAGTTTACCCCTTTCCCATCTGACAGAAGAGATTTTCTTTCCTGATCCAAAAGCCAACACGCCCCGTCTCTGCCAGTGAGCATGGCAGGCACAGGCATTAGCACACAAATGCTCGGAGTGCACTGATGTTTGCAAAAAGCATCAAATTACTGCCCTTCTCAGCACCAGAGGTAAATATGAACTTACAGCCCTTCCCTTCCCGGCAAACCTGGGAAATTACACCGCATTCTGGCTCAGCTGCCAACCATTGTAACCTCACTTCTGCCAGAGGGTTACTCCTGGCTTACACAGGGCAGGTCAGACCCAGGTATCAGCTCTAATGGACCCGATTCTGTTCAGGCTCACACCAGCACAACCTGAGGATGACGCGAAATAATTCACAATTAAAAGTCAAATTACTCACTATTGCTCCGTGAGTAGTCATGGCAACTTCTGTCCTTCCTTAGCAATAAATCCAGGATCTGCTGATACTGCCAGGCATTGACTGGGTCTGGAATGGAGTATTATGGGACAGATAAGTATGAGGGTGACGGTCACACTTGTCAGACCAAAGGCACTCCAGCATCTCTCTCTGAGCTGCCTTTTGGGCCGCAGGCATTTCCCGAGAGCTTTTCCAGCTCCATGCAGATCCTTTGCTCCCACTGACTTGGCTGCAGCTCACCTGCTCCTCTCCCTGACCCTCTGCAGGGTCCCCCTCAGCACCCCACTCTATTCACATCCCTGACATGATGGGAATCAAGGCACAGAAACAAAAACAAGGCTAAACCACACAGAAGGAGCAACCTCTGCAACAAGACTTGGATTCTGCTGTTGACAGAGGAGTGCTGGCTCCTGGACTAATTAGAAGGTGCTGAATTTGGAGAGATCTGGTGCATAATATATTGATTTTTTCCTTGGAACAGAGTCCAGCTCCATGCTTCTCTTCTACATGCTCCAAAGGCAGAGCTTTAACACTGCAGGCAGCAAGAGATGGAAGCTACACCTGAGGCAAGCTACACTCTTCTGAGACAATTGCAGCTATAAAAGTTTAGCATAAAGCTCAGGAGAGCAGAAAGCAGAACACTGTCAGTCACAAGCTTTTAATTCTGAAACCAGCTCCTAAAAAAGATAAGATAAAGCCCAACCAGATTAACCAACTTCAAAGCAAGCAGCAAGGCATTTAGGGCATGCTAGAGTGGAACACAGCTGTGCAGAGCACTGATGAATTAAACAGGTAGAGGTTCCTTAATGACTTGCTCTTTGTCCCTTCCAGGTTTTTGGAAGTCTCCTGTGATTAGTCCCGTCCCCTAATGAGATTACAGCGTCCAGGTGATGCAGCAGTGCCTGCTACAGAAAAGTTTAAAAGGTTGATCGAGGCGGGCTAGCAGGAGCTCTGTGGAACAGCCTTCCCCAGTCAGTCATCCAAGGAGGAGCGGCATTGAATGACTCTCACAAAGCATACACAAAGCACTTCTTGTTGCGCTAATCATCAACTAAGTAAAATTAACCAATTTGCTAATTAAGGCTCCTGACAATTCATCATTACAGTAACGCTGCACTGCAGTGATTTCATCACCCGGTCACCGGCTCCTTCCCTGCTCTGAGCACTCCTGCCATGACTCGCTGGGGCCAGGATCTGGGTGGCCGCTGCTTTCCAGAGGAATTTAAAAGGTGGGGGAGAAAGAGAGGAAAACAACAAAGGGAGGAGGGAAAAGATAGAGAGGGGAAAAAAAGGGGGTGGGTGGAACGCCAGACAGCTTGAGAGGGAAATAATCTTTTTTTAAAATTGGCATGGGAAAAATAGTTGCCTGTTCTAACATTATTTGACTTGGATGATGAGAAATTAGGCAGATAAGTGTCGTGAGTTCTGAGTGGTACATTTTGCATTAACGTCTGTCCAACCCATGACAGGGATCAGTCTCCTGCTGAAGAAGGAAGGAGCAGAGAGGGAAGGATGCCTCTGCTGACTAAGCAGGAGAGACACAGGAGTTGGGAGGCTGAGGGGAGAAGGATTTGGGATTCAATGCCTCCTGCTCACTGGAACACTGCTCCCTGGACCTCCCACCACCTGGATTTTCACTCCCTGGGGCTCCCCATCACTGCACACCCCCTTAGGGAGCCTCCCCCACTGGGCAGATGCACAGCTTGGAAGAGGAGGCTGCGAGCACAGAGCCCTCCCGAGGCACAGCCAGACCTGTCCTCCATCGGGCAGTGGCCAGAAAACCCTTCCCCAACAGCAAAGCAACCCTGAAAGCTTGAACTGCACACACGGCGTGTCTCCTGGAGCCTCAGATGCTCTCTAAACATCTTCCCTTCTTCAAAAGGGTAAACAATCTTTCACCCATTTAACCTTAGACACCAAACTCTGTGACTCACCCAAAATCTCAACACTTCCTTGTGCCCCTGCCATTTGTCCCTATTCAAGGCAAGGAACAACACCAGTATCAAGAGATTTGTATTTTATGTTCCCCTCTGATGTAGCCTCACTCACTCGAACACCATAATTTGACCTTCGGTGTCTCAGCTTCACAAATTGCACATAAATCAATTCCCAGCGGCTGCAGGATGAACATATCTCCTCTCCAGGGGTTCTGCAATGAAGAATTAATTAGCTGAGGAAGTTCACAGGGTTACAGCTGCAATGTTACAGGCAGGGCCACACCAGGGGAGCCCCAGGAGCACCCCCAGCTTCCCAACTTGAGCACAGCAATAGTGTCACGCACTGGGGGAGCACCAACCTGAGATGTCACTGCAAGGGCTCCACTCAGCACAATCCCTGTGCTCAATTCAATGATTGCTGTGGGCAGGGCAGGCCCACGCTGTCAGGAAGCAGCTGTGAGGGCTGGGCTTGCACTGCTGGTGGGAGCAGAGCCCCCCACCATAGCCCTCAGTACTCCATCCTTGTGCCCACAAAGGCAGCTGAGACCATGGAGCTGCCTGCAAGCGCCCCAATCACCTGCCAGCCCTGCGTGGAACATTTTAGATTTAACCACCCTGAGCTGACCCGAGCTATCTCCACCAGCCTCTCTAATTCAAAGTATAACCTCTCTGAGTCCTCTCCTTGCTTTGCTGCCTGATTTGCGCCCCGGGAGCTCCAGGACAGGCTGAGTGATGTAAATCAACCTGCTTGAGGCTGGCTTTTTCTGGGGCTGGGAGGATTTGGCCCCTTTTACTACTCACTTGTAAGGTGAGTCCCAGAAATACCACAAACAAGCCCAGCAGGCTGGCTGAGGAGGGAAGGACGCTCATCAGCCACGTATGCTCTGTTCCTTGGATAAAGGGCACTAATCTAAGCCTTTACCCCTCTGGAGCAGTGAGAAGAGCCTGGCAGCACCACCCAAGGACCTGCTGCATGTCTGAGCTTTGGCACCTTCCTCCCAAGGGTTTCTCCAGCTCAGCTTGCTGTTTGTAAGCAAATCTCACAGCAAAGTCCAGCCTGGCAGAGCAACAGGTGCAGTGATCACGACAGTCGGCACATCCACCAGCCCAGGCAGGCACAGGGATGTGTTCCCAGCTGTGCCTCCACAGAAATCCATCCATCCATCCACCACCACACAGCAACAGGGCAGGAGAGAGGGAACAAGTCAGACAGCAAGTGCTGGCATCGACTCAAAGAGCGCCCGAGCCAAACTGTGTCAGCAGCGTGACTCCCACAGCATCCATCAGCCAGGCACAACAGGAGCTCCCTCCTGGGAACGCGCTGCCTCTCACCGGGACATGGGAAAAGGGAATGGCCCTAAATCATCACTTACAGAGGGCAGAAGTACCCTCCAGAGGGGAAATACCTGCACGGGGAGGACAGTGAATGTAAAGAGTAAAGGCTGTTCCCCGTCCCCTCGAAGCAGTGATAGCCCAGCTGAGAATTCATCACAATGCCTTCAGTTTGAAGTTTACGCTTTTGGCTGCGGGGGGCTCCTCTCGAAGGATCAGATGTGCCTCATTGCACTCGATGAGGCAGGTGGGAGAAATTAAGGGGCACATGACGCTTGCTAAAAAGCATCACTTGTGCAAGGTCTAAACTACAGGTCCAACTCAATTTCTCTTCAACCCTGCAGAGGAGAGCAGGCTCAGAGGAGCTCAGGGACAGGTTGTGTTTTTAGGCTCCTGTAAAGCACACGGGAAGAGCACCTCGATTTTTCTGGTCTTAGAGGACGGGGCAAACCCTTTCAGACAGCCGTGCAGGCAGGCGAGAGGCTCCAAGGCTGCTCGATGAGGATAAAACTCCCAGCTGCGATGGGCTCTGCTCCCCGACAAGCCGCACGTGGCCCCGCTGCTGTCCCTGGGGATTAAAAGCGGGACCGGAGCAGGGCTGGGGGCTTTGCGCCGGCGGCTGTGCACATGGAAGGCGCATCGCCGCTGGAGCGGTACCTGGAGAGCTGCAGCGGGCAGGTAAGGGAGGAAGGAAAAAATAAAGTGAGAGGGGAAATAAAAAGAAGTTAAACCTAACAAAAGGACTCTGCGTTGGCCGGGAATCGAACCCGGGTCAACTGCTTGGAAGGCAGCTATGCTCACCACTATACCACCAACGCTGCGCTGAACGCGAGTCCGCAGCCGCGTCCCAACTGCGTCACCACCGCAGCCCTGCCAGGCTGAGCCCGGCATTCCAGCGTCCCGAGGAATTCCACTCGCTGTGGAGCTGCCGCGAGGGTGGAGGAGCTCTCCGGAGCTGGACCTCGCTTTTACAATCCGTGAAAGAGACGATGCGGCTGCCTTTAAACTATTGCGGTGGGATGCTGCGTGCGAGGGTCAGCCCGGGTGCTGGTGTGGGTGGGTACTAAGGGGGGCAGGAGGCTCGCATCTCCTCGTTCTGGTTGGTAAATGTCTGCAAAAATTAATTATTTCGGTATTTGGAAGGGTCGTCCTGATCTCAGGTGGTTGTAGGAACAACCGGGTGAGGGTTGCACTCCATAGCTAAGCATTGCAATTACTCGGGGAACAAAACTTCTTTCCACCCCGTTATAAACTACTTTCCAGCTTAGAAAACATGCTTGGCACAAGCTGTTTAAATCCAGAGACCTTCCTGTGGCAGTGGGTAAAGCCTTCTGAATATGCCCTCACAGTATCTAATGTGGTGAGGTATAATACAGCTTTTACAAATGCTAGTGGGCTTTTTATATTCAGACTTGCTGGTACACTTGATAAGAGCAGATGTGTGATATCACTGCAGGGAAGAAAAAAAAAAATAATCCAAGTCTGTTGCTTAGGGCAGCTGGGTTTGGTTTATGTCTACCTGAGTTGCAGGGATTCCTGCAGTGGAAGTGAAAAAGGCTGTTTCCCCTCAAGCTGCCCCAAACTGAGGGATCTCAGACAGGATGTGTGTGTGAAATCTCCTGCCTGGAGCTGCTGGGAGATGTCCAAAGCTGTGCAGTTGGTGGGGCCTTGGGTGACGTTAATTAACCCGGAGTCTAAAGCAATAACCCTTGGCAGCCAGCCCAATGCAAACATGGTCTTGTGCCCCTTCGCCGCCTCTGAGCATCTGTCTGACATGAAGGAAATATTCCCCAGCACTTAACCCTATCAGGGCTTTTCCTCAGGCCTCTTAGGTGCAAACCTGGCCAGAAAGGAAATCCTGCTTTCTGTTTCTACCTGCTCTACGTGATTTACCCTACTTTTTGAAAACTTTACAGCTGTGTGACTCTTCCAGCCTCATATACCACTTGTTTCTCCATCAGCTTCTTTAAGATATGTCACAACTGGCGTTGGTTGGTTGTGGGTAGGTTTTTTTTACTAATGGGCATTCCCTGATGCCCATTAGTATGATGTGAGTAGTCTCACAGGGAGTTTTTGTACCATTTTCTCTGCACTGTGGTTCATACAAAACCTTCCTAATGAGCTCCTGTACAGCTAATCCTTAGTCCATTGGAATTCTTGCAGAGACTGTGGCTTCCTTCCCTCGCTGCTGACTTGAAAACTATCTATTTAAAATAGATGTGTTTTTACGCTTCCATAATATTTTATTTTTAACTGTTAATTACACATTTGACCCTTTTTTCTAAAGAGTAAAGGAGTTAGACTAGACTTATTCAACAGCACCCTGCCCCACCAGATCTTCTGTGGGGCTCTGTATTTAGCAGTCAGTTTTAGAAGGATTTTTAAACCTAGGTGTTGGCAATGCTTTCCTGATTGCATCTGCATTCAGGCTAGTGAGGGTTCTCTGGGAGGACTTGTCCCTTTGTCAGAGTTTTCCACATGTCTGCAGGCTAATGCACTGTAAAGTAGGAGCAGAGATCTCCCCGTGTGCACGGCTGGGTTGCCAAGTGAGCTGAGTGGAAGGGAGCAGCACTAGCTCAGGGCTGGGAAGCATTGATCTGGAAATCCTGCTCCTGCTGGAGGTCAGGCAGCTGCTGCCAACTCGAGGGCCTCAGTCTTACACACCATTCCCTCTTCTGATTTGTGCTTGGACTTTTCAAGTCCTTCTGGCTCTTGAACCTAAAAATGCCTGATTAAACACAAAGCCTCTTGTATGGATTCTTTAGTCCAAGCTGTCACCTGCTGTGGATGTTGGCAGAAACCACCTTCAGCAAGAGGATTTCCACTGAGCAGAGGCTTATGCACCAGTGCAGAGGGAATAAATCCTGTCCTGAAACTCTTGCCTCATCGATGTGCCAATGCTTTTTGAACAGCTTTTAATAATAAACAGTTGATAAAGAAGGGCATTAGTATGAAAGAGCTTTATTGCAGGTGTGCTTGGTGCAGGGCAGGATGCTGGTTCTCCTGACTGTGGTGAGGCTTTATTTAGTCCCATCTTCACATCTGTAGCTTCAATCAGGCTGGTGGCCTCCAGGAGCTGAGGGATGAACTGCTGCTGGTTCTGTGAGCTGCTGCCCTCTGTTGCACAAAGCAACGCTGACACTGTCCCCTGCTAGCAGGGAGAGGAAATTGAAGAATATACAGAATGGGAGACAAAGAGAGCCAGAAAACGCTGTCTGTCTTCCTTGGAAAAACTCATGAGTGTGATGATGTGGTTGTGTGCATGGCTGAGGTGTGACAGCGGCTGTGAAGGGTGAGGCGCCAGTGTCGTACCTGCATTTCTCCATTTGTGCTATCCCAGAAGTTCTCTAGAGTGCCCATGGACTGTGGTGGGAAAATGCATTATACAAGCTATCAGGATTTTTATATACTCACAGAGAAGCAAAGGATATACTTTCAATCTCAAAAACTAATCTTTGCCAATATATATATTGGGGAAAAATTACTGAAACTCCCTCATTGAAGATTAACCTTTATTTACTCTCCCAGTTACGGTAGCTGTTTTAATACAAAACCCTTAATGGCACTTTCTCTTAATTCAAGGATGACTTCTCCACTGCTCCTCATCTGTTCACTCCTATGAGCCCTTATGATTTAGAACTTCCCATACAAACAGCTGAAGATGGGGTGTTTGCTCCCCAGTTAAATCAGCCCAAGGAACTCCACACAGACTTCTCCTCCGTGGATCTCAGCTTTCTCCCAGACGTTACCCAAGACAACAAAGAACAAAACCTGTCTGAGGATGGTCATGAAACGCAAGAAGAGCTTGATGGGTCACTACCAAGTAACGAGGACAGTGGTGTTTTCACAGATGAAAGCAGCTTGTCAGATCCAGGTGCAGCTCAGCCATCTCCTGAAGCATCTGGCGTGTGTCCTCCCCTGACTCCGATGACTCCGGTGACCCCAGCGACATCTTCAGAAAGTTCTGGAATTGTCCCCCAGCTGCAGTAAGTTATGTATTATTTATGTAGCACACACCAGAGTCAGAGCTTGGCTTAAACTGCAAGGTGCTGCTCTGACTTTTCACTTGGAGAATATAGCAAGCATGGCTTGGTGCTAAATAAGCCAAAAAACTACAGGAGCAGTTGTTTCTCTTGAGGGGGAGAAGTGGAGAAAATGAACTGACAATATTGGATAAAAATATGAAGATACTTGAAAAGGAGGGTTTCTTCCAGGAAGGAGAATGTGAAGGATGACAGCAGACTCCAGGGGTTTAAAGATGTCACTCTGCCTTTTCAAAAGGGGAAACAGAACTGAGTGTGAGAAACCCTGGCCTCATTAAAAGATGCTGTCCTGTCTAGGGTAGAGCAACTCTGGAATAGTTTATACCTGTAGGAAATAACCCACTCTTCCCTACCTTAGGTGCTGTAGTCACTCTAAGTAGTCAGTAATGGTTCAATCCAAAGCTGTGAAAGGCTTCAGTGATGCAGTTTTTGGAAGACACACAAACTTACAATTCAGAGACTAATAATTTCATACCTTGTTCTATCTCAAAGTGCAGTTTTGGGATTGAATTACTTAAGTTTTGCCAGCAGTAGCTTAATGCTAAAGTGGGGAAGAGACAGGCAGGAAATCACTTGATGGCAATTAATAATTGGGATGTGACTCCACATTTAGCCAGTACTGCTGGGGGGTGGCTCTGCAGTGGCTGGATTTTGCAATGAGAAAATTCCTTCCTCAGGAATATCGTGTCAACTGTAAACCTGGCTTGTAAACTGGATCTGAAGAACATAGCTCTGCATGCCAGAAATGCAGAGTACAACCCAAAGGTAAATCTTGGACTCAAAGCTTTCCCCTCACTTCCCTTTCCCAGTGCTGATGGATCCCAGTGGTCCCATGACTGTGGTTTTAACTCTCCTGCTCCTAGGCGGGTAGAAAATAACTTTAGGGTGGTAAAGAAGCCCTTAAAAAGCAAATATGCGTTGTGACAAGCCTTGAAAGTGTTACTTGTGGCAAGACTGAACAGAAATACAGCTAAATTCCTGTCAGCTCCTCCTTTGAATTTGTAGAGGTTTGCTGCTGTGATCATGAGAATCAGGGAACCGCGAACGACAGCCCTCATCTTCAGTTCAGGAAAAATGGTCTGCACAGGAGCAAAAAGGTATTTTTCTGGTTTTTTTCCCTTCCCTCTAAAGGTCTGGGTCTTGCAGCTATGCATATATTCTGACGGAGAATGTCTGAAAGGTCTTGTTTAAAACATCTAGCAAAGGACTAATTGCAAGAAAAAGTGAAGCACTGATATTGAAAATCCTGCTTTCTTCGTGATGGCACCTTAGCAATTTCTGAACTGTGTACTTCTGTCCCTGAATTTAGATTGAGCTGAGCAGATGTCAGTAGAAAAGCTGCTAAAATTCCCAGAAGTTAAGGGATTGTTTGCATTTCTCACTGATTTTTAAAGTGTTTAGGACATAACTTGTGTCTGTCAAGTCTCCCTTCAGTGTCTGTGTTCACCAGTCAATACATCTGCCTCTAGAGGAAATGGGAATTGGGGAAAGCAAAAGTTTATTTCTGTACTCTGAAGCTTTTTTCCTGAATTCTAGCAGAGACTGCCTTAGTTTTATATCCCAAAGCAGTCAATTAGAATTAACTCATGCTTAAGAGACCTCTTTTCTAGCACCTACCACCACCCCAGGTGGGTGACTGTACTGGTGCCTGTAGTCTAACTCCTGGATCAGCACTGAGAAGCTGTTTTGAGGAACTTAAAACCTCTCAAAAGGGGAACCTCTGAGTGATGAAACATCTCCAGTGGGTTCAACCAGACCACAGGGAGGTGAATCAACAAGTGCCTTACTCCTTTTAGCTCCCTGCAGCAGTTCTGGGGATGGAGCCTTGCTATTTTGAGCAGCAGGATCTTTTTTTCTGGAGTGCAGACTAGCACAGTGCTGGCTATAAACTGAATTCCACCTCAAGAGCAGAGGAAAGCACTAATAAAAGTTGATTTTACCCCTTTGCTCTTTCTTCAGTGAAAAACCCCATCCCTAGAAATGTCCAAGGCCAGGCTGGACAGGGCCTGGAGCAACCTGGAATAGTAGAAGGTGACCCTGCCCATGGCAGGGGGTGGAACAAGATGGGCCTTAAGGTCCCTTCCAGCCCCAGCCCTCCTGGGGTTCTGTAATTTGAGGGCTGTTTGGAGATTACAGCAAAGGTTTCTTCCTTTAGCGAAGAGCAGTCGCGGCTGGCAGCCAGGAAATACGCGCGGGTGGTGCAGAAGCTCGGCTTCCCTGCCAAGTTCTTGGACTTCAAGATCCAGAATATGGTGGGGAGCTGCGATGTGAGGTTCCCCATCCGGCTGGAAGGCTTGGTTCTCACCCACCAGCAGTTCAGCAGGTATGAGGAAATCGGGTACCACCCTGTGCATCTTGCAGCAGGGGCTGCAGCTACTCGAGCCTGGTCCGTGCCTTTGCTCCGCTGTGGATTTTCAAATACCAAGGTGGCCTCTTAACTCCCAGCAAAGCAGATTCCTGTCTGCAGGGATAAGGTTTCCAACCTTCAGGCATGAAGCCAAAGTGCGTTTGCAAAATTCAGAACTGCAGCTATATTGTTTTGGTTCTGTTTGGATGTTCTTTAGCCAAGAACTGGAAGTAAAGCCGTAGCTGAGTGATGGGCATGTTGTGCCCGTGAGATCAGCTTGTTCAAAACTAGATATTGCCATCGGGAAAGGGTGATTTCAGCGCTGACAAAACCAAAATTCAGTTATCTTTTATTAGCGCTGCATCTAATAGCTTGCATTTCATTTAGGAACTAGATATGCATTAAATATTTATGTTGGCTGGTATCTTGCCTTAGTTGCACAAGGTGCTTCCTGACAAGGGCTTTTTGCAGACTAGGAAGGTTTTACTGTGAGGGTGGGAGGCCCTGGCACAGGGTGCCCAGAGAAGCTGTGGCTGCCCCTGGATCCCTGGAAGTGTCCAAGGCCAGGCTGGACAGGGTTTGGAGCAATTTGTGACAGTGGAAGTTGTCCCTGCCCATGAAACTGGAAAATTTTGAAGGCTCCTTCCAGCCTAGGCCATTCCGTGATTTGGGGACTGTTTGAAGATTACAATAAAGGTTCCACTGCTATGACAAATCAAAAGTGGCTCACAAGTCTTTAAAAGCCAGCATGAAGATCCCCCACCAGCTCCAGCTGGGTTTAACAGGTTTCTCCTCAAGATATCCAAAACCTGTCCTGCTTTTCTGAGGGCAGCTAGATAAAATTTGTGTGGTTAATTACCCTGTTGTTACTGTAATTAAAGAACACTTTATTCATACAACACTGAAACAGCATTTGCATTTTACCAATCTCACCTGCTTGCTTTGAACAGCTATGAACCTGAACTGTTCCCTGGCCTGGTTTACAGGATGGTCAAACCAAGGATAGTGCTGCTTATCTTTGTGTCTGGAAAAGTTGTACTCACTGGTAAGTGGTGCCTCTCTATATCCGTAGCCCACTGCTACTTGAGCACTTAAATTAAACATTAACTAAAAATCAGGATCCTTTGCCACAGCAAAGCCACCCAGGGAGCTTTTTAATGGCTGCTGCAGTTTATATGTGTTTTCTGCAGATAACATCAGTATTGTTGCACTAGAATCTTGTATTGTTTCATATGTAGAGTCTCAGATTTCCATGTTAAGTATTTTTTTTATTCAAAGCCCGATGCCACGTGCCAATGCAGAGGATGCCAACAGGATGCTGACATGCCAGCAACTACTCAGGCACTTAAATAGGAACCTCACAATAAGCAATTTAAAATTGCTTGGACAGGAAACAGGCTTCTTAAAACACTTCACTGACAACATTTAGTAGGGATTATCAGAGGAAAGGGTGGAGATTTAAGAGCTTGTTCCAGACTGGCAAAAAAAAAAAATCGTGAGGCAGAAGCCTTGCTGAGTCAGTTGTGCTCGGCAGATACCTGTACCTCAGATCCCAGGTCAAAAAAAGGTGAATTCCTGAGCTCCTGGCCACATCCCTTTTGTAAAGCTCATGGAAATGCTTCTATTCAGAGGTACTGAAAGGTAAGTGGTGCTTGTTCCCAGAAGCTCTGAATGCTGCATTCATATTCACAACATAGCTTTGAGACACGAGGAGGGCAAGAGAAGTGCCTGCCTTGGCCAGAGGTGCTCACAACCATAAATCAGGAATGAGCTCAGTGAACTGAAGGATGGGGTACTCAGGACAAAGCTCAAATGCTTCCCCCTCCAATGTCCACAGTTTTCCTAGGTCCAGTAAAATGATACTGGTCAGTAAAATCACACTGCTCAGTTTCACTCCACTGATGCTTGGGGTACACTGATTGTAACACCTTTTTTGGGGTACACTAATTGTAACACCTTTGCTTCAGGGCCTGCTGCATGCTCAGTCCTTTTCTGTGAGTACTGAACCCAGCTGTAATGACAAAATTGAATTTGCTGAGCTGTGAGGAGGGTTGTTTTGGGGTTTTTTTGGGTTTTTTTTCCTCTAATCAAGAAAGCAACTTTACTTTTGAAAGTAAGAGTTGTGGTAAGGCAGATGAATTATTCACATCCAAGTGAGGACATGAGAAAAGGTTTACACGTTCAACCTGAGCAGGGCTTAATTCCACTTTTAGTTAATTTATTCTTGTAGCTGATGTTTGTTGGACCAGCATGGGAAGTGTTGCTGGCAGGGAGTGTTCCTGCCTGCTGCAATGCAGTTTGTGAGCAAGACTTGGTATTTAAGATTTGTATACAGTACCACGGAAAGGGATTTGAAATCAAAGGTGTCCTAACACACAGCTTAAATTTAAAATTGCTTCTCAGAACTAGAGAAGGAGAGTTCTCAAGCTGTGGAACAGCCCCCAGTATGAAATCAAGGTCTTTCACTTCTTGTTTCTACCTTTCCACTCACCTTATGAACAGGCAGAGCTGTTATTCTTAAGCAGATAACACCATGGTGGTGCTCAATTGCTTTTTTTCCTTCTTCAAAGCCAATGTTTTGCACCTGTCAAGAGCAGAAGATTGCTTTTTCGGTTCCACAGATTAAACAATACCAGTCTTAAAGCTAAGCAAGGTAGAATTTGTTCTTTGAGGTGGCAGATAGAAATTCTGCCTTTAATGGTAAGGTGCTTCCAATCTCCTGGATTTCTTCGTGACTTGTAATCTTACTGGGTTTAAACTGCATTCAGTTACTCTCAGCACTCTGTTAATTCATGGTGTTCTGGTTTTGGGTTTTTGGTGGTTTTTTTTTTTCTCTTAAATGTCCATTTAGGAGCAAAAGACCGTTCTGAGATCTATGAGGCATTTGAGAACATCTACCCCATTTTAAGAGGTTTCAAGAAACCATCGTGACACAAAGCAATCCAGAATAACTCCTGGGTTTGTGTTGCTGTGCATGGAACAGAAGCCAAGGGGATTCCTGGAACCAGTTGTGGAGTTACTAAGCAAATTATTCATTTCTGAATGCCACAGATGCTGGATGCCTTTCTATAGCCTGTGAGATGCTCTTTTCTTGCAGATTATCTGTCTGTAATCCATCTGAGTTCTGATAACTTTTGTCAAGTTGAAACACTTTTAATAGAATGTATATTAAGGTGGCACTTAAAGATATTTTGTAATAGAAGCCATGTGTCCCTTTCCCTGCTGAACAGGTGAATCCACACTGCACTTCAATCTGGCTTAATCAAAATCCTCAGCTCTAAGTGCCCTGAATTGCTCCTGCAGTGTTGTAGTTTCATGTTTAAGATCAACATATATTATTGTCTATAATATGGCTTTAAAAATCCTGCACAAGTTGATTTTGGGCCTTAGAAGACATGTACTGAAATCATTCTGCTCCCACTGGCTGGGTAAACTCTTGTGTGTGATGGTGCAGGATTTTCTTTCACAGAGAAGACATTCCAGGTCCTGACTGCTGGGATATACCTAGTAAATCTGTGAGTGGAGAGGGAACTAAATAAATGATCTAATTTGACATGGGACAAGTTAGATTTTAACAAAATGGTACCCACTTTTATTACTGAGGGGCCCTCAGATGATGGAAGTTTGGTGCAGACAAAAACACATTGGTTTGGAGCTTCGTTAAGAATGGATTTGAGGAAAACACAAAAAGCTTTGGATGCTCGTGACTTAATTATCTGTATTATTTAACCAGAGTTCAGCCAATGGCACTACATTTGGTAATTTTGGAGCAAAAAACAACGAGGTTTCCTGTACTTTGGTTTGAACCCAAGCCTTTCTTTTTAGAAGTTGTCCTGCTCGGAGTGGTGCTGGGAGCAGGAGCAGTGCAAAGCCTATCCCATGGCTGTTCTGGAAAGCCCCTGGAAGCAAGCCAGAACAGCTTGTGTCGTGTTGCTCCCCCCTGAAGGTGTGGTACCTGTCTGGAAACACCACTAGAGGTTGCTCTTAGATGATTTAAGTGTAACCCAGGCCAAAATCCTCCTCTGCCCTTGCTGGAAATACTCGGGATGGGCTGTGGCTCAACTTAGAACAGGGTCTTGCTGGGCTGAATTTTGCCACCACAAAAGTTTATTTTTGATTTCGGTGAGGGTGTGACTTCATCTTCTGCATCTGTTATGTGTCTCTCACAAGTGTTTTCATATCTATCTCCCTGCTTCTCTGGAAAAGAGTTGGAAAAACTTTGTGCACTTCCTCATGATAAGCTGCTCTTAGCTGTTATCAGTTTCTCTGTCAAACTCTGGATTTCCACACTCTAATCTATTTTAAACACAGGATTACTTTTCTGTTTGCTTTCTAGCACTGGAGACTTTCCACAGCCATGGGCTGGACTTTTATTTGCACTGTAGCTATAGTAGCAGCTGATGAGCTTCAGTTACAGTAATCTTTTTTAAGTGAAAACACCCTGGTTTTATTGAGGCGTTGGGGGGAAAAAAAAAAGTTTATCTAAGATGAGCCCTCTTCAAGAAATCACATTTTGCTTAAGAGCTTGCCACACGATTTCAGGGGTAAAATTAGTGCTCTTTAGAAATACAGATAAATTAGTGTTAGAGATAAGAAGTGGGCTCTGTGCCTTTTCACTGAGCTACTGATTAAGTTAATGTTTGCTGTGGTAACTCTTGTCTTAAAAACAATCTTGGTTCTACCTCCATGCTGCTGTTCCTGCTTAGTGTTTGATAACACTGGGAAGGGGAAAAATGTAGGCTGCGAATTGATCTTAAAAAAAGGAAAAAAAGGTAGAGCAATGTTGTGGTGTTGTTGTTTCTTTTGGTTAGGGAGATATGGTGATATTGCTTAAATTATTCTGGCTTCTGTGGACTCTATCTCCTCTAATTATCCTACAGACAGAAGATGGAAGGGATTCAAACTGAGAGTAGGTTCGTATTAGGAAATACCAGTTGTTTTTGTTGTTGTTTGGAAATTCTTTACTCAGAAGGGGGGGGGTGGTGAGGCCCTGGCACAGGGTGCCCAGAGAAGCTGTGGCTGCCCCTGGATCCCTGGAAGTGTCCAAGGCCAGGCTGGATGAGGCTTGGAGCAGCCTGGGACAGTGGAGGGCGTCCCTTTCGAGGTCAGGAGGTTGGAACTGGATGATTTTTAAGGTCCCTTCCCTCATCCAGAGGAGTTTCTCCTATCTCCTCGACCCTACTTCATCTTCCATATTTAACTCCTCATTGTTGCTCCATTATTGAGGCAAGCTCCCTCTGCGTCGCTTTTAAAGGTGCGCATCGGTTTCTGCTACTTGGACAAAGCGATTTGGATTTTATTTCTAACTACGCGGCCGCGCTTTGATCGGTAGCCGTAGCTCCCCACAGCACCGTTACTGACTGGTTATGCTACGGCTACCCGCTGTGAAGCCCCACGAACCGCAATACAACACCCCCATCGCCCTGGCAGCAGGGGCAGGGGAGCTCCCTTTCCTTCTGCAGAAGGCAAAGGGCGCAGTTTTATATTAAAACTCCGGCTTTTCCCGGCAGAGCGCTGCCCGTCCCGCCCCCGCTGCCGCCCGCCGCCTCAGCGCCCCTTCCCACAATGCCCTGCCCGGCAACAGCGTCCCACGTGACCCGCGGCGCCCAACATGGCGGCTCCCAGCGGCCGCCGGCCGCAGCCCGCGGGGCCGGGCGGGGGCAGCGGGGCCGGGCCCGGGGCTCTGCGGGGCGCCGAGGAGGACGCCGAGGGTCTCTACGTGGCGGTGGAGCGGTGCCCGCTCTGCAACACCACGCGCCGCCGCCTCACCTGCGCCAAGTGCGTGCAGAGCGGCGACTTCGTCTTCTTCGACGGACGCGACTCCGAGAGGTACCGGCGGCGCTGAGGGGAACGGGACGGCCTCTCCCTGCCCTACCGCGGGTCGCCTCGCCTCGGAGGGCCCTTCGGGCTGTGCCTCGGCGCCGGGGGATGTGAGGCCGGGTTGTGCCCCTTCCCCGCTGTCCCGGCTCGGGGGGCTCGGGGTGTGGGCGGGGGAACGCGCCGGGCCCACCCAGGGGCTGAGGGGGGACGCAGCAGGAGGCTCGCTACGAGCCTTGAAATGATAATAGTTTTGACAATAATTAAGAAATCGCCCCGACTTTCAGTCAGTTATACGCAGATGTGGCGGTGTCGATGTAGGCACAGAAGCTCCGGGCGGTTCAGGGCACAGAGATCCGTGCAGTGTTGTTTCCAAGGGGTTACCTATTTTCGTCAGCACTCCTTGAAATACGAGCTTTCTAAATCGTTAAGCGAAATTAGGAAGGTGTGTGAGAAAGAAAAGAAACGTTTTCTCGTGTGTATGCCCATAAACGCGGACACCCCTTCCTTTAGCATGACAAAGAAACGCTCCACTCCAGTTAATCGTGTTCCATCCTGCTCCTTTTGGAGCAATGGCTCTCCCTGAGCGGGGCTGGATCGGTGCTATGCCCATAAACAAATTTTCTCATGTTATGACTCAGATGGCTCCTCCATCGCCGCTGTTCACAGCGTGCCCAGCCCAGATTCTTCAAAAGTCTCCCAGCGCCGTGTCTGGAATGGCTCCGACCCTTGGCCGGCACCGCGTTCTTGGTCCCTCGTTTGCAGCTGTTGGGAGTGATTCCTGCAGCTATTTTGGGAAGGTGGCGAGGAGCGTGTGGGGTGGCGGTGTCCTCGCTCCAAAGGCTCCTTGTGTCCCCAGAAACAAGGGGACAGTGGTGCCTTTTCAGCATCCACGGGAGTGGGGAAAGGCTGTCAGCCAATGAGTCAGCTTGCAGAACTGAGACTTTAGCCTGTCACTGGATTTCCCTAAAAAAGCTTTCCCCTTTTTTAATATATATTTTAAAAAAGCTGTGTTGTAGAGCCACAAACTGGATTTGGCCTTTCTAAAACAGGTGGAAAACGTGTAAGTTGTGTGAGACTGCTTGGGGTTTTCTGCAGATTCTATTAAAAGATTGGCTATGGAGCTTGGAATGTAAACCAAGTTTGAGTTGTTTTTTTTTTTCCTGTCTCTTCTGCAGCCTTGAGTTTTTGGCTAAACATCAGGTTTAATTATAGAAATTCAATTGTAGCCTTTGTTAGAGTTAAAGCACTGTTGTTCTGAATTAACCAAGGCTTAAGAAGTCTCTGCCCATGAGCAAGATGAAGTCATAAAGAAGCAGCTTTAGCCAAAGTACCAGGAGCAGCAGTGTAAGAGAAAACCCTCTTTATCTTCTCACAAGAGGCAGGATCAGCTTTTCTGTCTGCCAGTTGTCACTGCATCCTCCTGAGAAGCTTTCACTGCCCTATTTGTCTGTGGCTGGAAAAGCTCCTGTATATTTACACTGGGTCTTTTAACTGCAAGGATTAAATCTCTTTTTTTTTCTTTGTCTTTTTTTTCCACTCCTCTGCCTGGACATCACCGTTCCATCTCTGAGGGTCACTGCTCTTGTATTAACCTGGGGCCTCCCTCCACACTCCATTTCCCCAGGCTTTGTTTCTCCTGCTGCTCAGAACTTTTCCATGAATGAACTGCGGTAGTGCAATCCATTAAAAAGAACAATTTTCTTTTAATGAATTAAAGGAACAGCACACCTGTATGAATAGCACAGTGTTAACCACCTAAATATCCTCGATGGCTGCAGGAGCGCTGTGTAGGGACAAAAGCCTGGGGTTTGAGGATGATGGGATTACGTTTAAGCTGTGCCTGAAAGATTTTGTTTGCGTTCTCTAATTAATATTTGGAATGACTGATGTAAGAGTGGGGAGGAGGTCAGTTTTCTTTGCTTGCTCTTTGTGGGTGTCTCTGAATCTCTTGTGAAGTGAGCCCTGGGTGAGGAGGAGATGTTTGAAATGGTGACCAAGCACCAGCAGGGCAAAGCCATGCAGGGACAGGTGCAGTTCACTGGCTGCCTGTCAGCTGCTGTTTACAGCCATCGTTCTTTATTTGTTTATTTTATGCCTTCTAGTACTACCTGGGTTAATTTTAGATCAGCCAGTGCTGGAGGAGTGTCATGACAAGGGCTTTGCTGAGTGGCTCGATGTGAGAAATTCAGAATGTGGAAGTGTTTTGGGGGCACTTGGGCCTCCCATTTGTCTTTTCAAAGTGTTACAGGTGGGGGAAAAAGATCATTATCCTAAAGAAACTAAGCATTATTCCTTGTATATCCAACAGTAGTTTATTTTTAGAATTTTCTTGTGAATTTTCCTTATATGAAGACAAGCAATTTCATGTTCTAATTATTTCAGATTTCATGGGACTATTTTGTGTGCTAATTTTTAGAAGAGCTGCAGTAAAACTGGAAGTTTTTCATCTGTCTGGCAAAAATCACACCCCGTATCTGTGAGGGGGAAGAGACTGAGGAGCTGTTAAGATTAATTACTTAAGGAGAGCTACAATTAAGGATGAGTAGCCCAGTAAAACAGTCATTGACATCCTGCTTTTCATGAGCAATGTGTTGTATATTCAAAAGCCAAGCTGGCATCTTGATGTTGGTCTCAGCTCGGAGGTTCTTCTTCCTCCTGGGAGTGTCCTCCAGCCTGTCATGTGCATAAATTCTCTGAGTGTGTTTTCCAGACTACTGAATTGCTTTGCTTTGTGTGTCTGCAGATGGCAAAAGCCAAAGACAATGTAATTGTGACGTCTGAGCCTGGCTAATTTCTCCAAGCTATGGGTTATGGTTAGGAATAGTGACTTTTTCTGAGCAAGGGAGTTATAGTGAATTTGGTGCCCTCAACTCCTTCAGCGTTCATCGGCTCCTGGAGATTAGGAAGCCCCTCTGTCTGGTTGCTTCTCTCTAATCATGAACATGTGGAAATAGGCCAGGCAACCACAGAAAATCTCACCTTAATGTGATAAGACTTGAGGAAAGAGAAACGTTTCATGGGTAATTGGAGATGTTCTCTCCTCTCAGTTTACATTTTATGGGAGTTCCTATAATAATTCAGCCCAAGTTTTGTTTCTTTGCCAAATTGAAAGGCTAAAGATATATAAAGAGAAACGGGTTGCAGGATGCAATGCAATTGAAATCAGAGCTATATAAAGAAGTGGAAATGTTTGCTTGGGAGAAACCTGCTGGAGAAGTTGGTAGGAGCTGTTTGACATCGCTGCCGAAGCGCGTGGTGAGCTGGAATTTCTACAGGCTTCCACGAATATTTCTGTCTTCCCTCCACACTCAGAACTTAACTTATTCCTGTGTTCTTTGACAGATCATTCAACTTTTTGTTGATGTGATGGACGGGAATTGGGTAATTCTGTTCAGTCAGAGTCTGTGCCCAGCTCTGAAACCAAGAATTGCCGAATTCCCCCAGCGCTCTGTCTGTGTGGCTGCTGAGCTCTGTGTTTCTGGGCTGAGGGGGTTTTGGTGGCAGCCAAAGGTGGGGGTAAACTCTCTGTGGTAAACAGGAGGCTCATGCAGGGCCTTTTGTCATTCCCAGGGTGACTCCTGGGGTGAGGACACACAGGAAGAGGGGGTGAGCAGCTGGGCTCCAGTTGCACCACATTCCTCCAGCTCACGTGTGGCCTCTGGCTTTTGTGCCAAGCACCTGCAGTTTGGTTCTGGTTTGTTTTGGAAGGAAAACAGATTCTTTTGCTTGACTACAGAAGTAGCAGCCAGTGGTTTTGTTGTTCTAATGCTAGTGTCATCTGGGAGGGTAGTTACACACGCTCTGAATCCAAAAGTAGTCACCAAGCTTTCAGATTTCAGCGCTTTGAAGGAAAAAAGTGAAGCATTTTGAAGTTTTACCCGAAATCAAATCCACAGAGTAATGGAGAGGGAAATCCAAGCTGTCATCCTGTCAAGGCTTAGACCATTCTTTCTAAATAAAGCTTAAATATCCATGCAATAAAGGTAAAATCATAAAATCACATGGTTTAGGTTGGAAGGGACCTCAAGGACCATCTAGTTCTAACCCCTGCCATGGGTTGTCCCCTTTCATGTCCCCATCCTGCCTGGCCTTGAACACTTCCAGGGATGGGGCATCTGCAGATATCACAGCTCTGTTAGGATGAAATTGTCAATTCTACATGTTGCAGAGGAAAATAGAATGAATTGTGGAACAATAAGGCGGGGCAGAACGTGGCTGCTGTATACTCACTCAAAGGGTGAAAATACAGAATGATGAATCCTGAAAAAATTCCTTTCTGATCAGTTCTCATGTCCTAGAATCCAGTGAAGCAGAGCTGAAGCAGACATTTGGGCTGTGTGAGATGGTATTATGAATTCCTCCAGTGACTGAAGGTTTTTAAAGTACTCAATGTTTTTTTGTAACACACAAAATACTGATCTTGCTAAGCTATAAATCTAGAAATAGCAGTAATTTGCTATTTTTTTGATAGTTCGATACTGTGATGTTTCTCCAGCTTAGAAGTTCTGTTGCAATCCCAGTGAGACACATGGTCTAGAATTCTGCAAGAGTTTTACACATTTAGCCATTAACTTCCCAAGATGAAGACAGATAGCTGAGGTTTGGAGAATCCCCAAGCTTCCATTTTATTATCTTTTTCAGACGACTTACAGTGCTGTAATTGTGCAAAGTATCAATAAAAGAATTTAATCTCTTCCAGGTTTTCAGACAAGAAAGAAAGGCTGATGCATCTTAAAACCAAACAGAGAGAATTCCAAAAACAGTAAGTTGTGTTTATTAAATTGATATAAAAGCTAAGAGATCTCATAAAAGGAAACAGTCTCTTTTAATACACTGTTGCTGGAGACAGACAGAGTCCAGATCGTCATAAAACTTTCAATCATGTTTTTTCCTCTAGTGTTTTGAAGGCCATGGAAGGGAAAGAAATTACTGATCAGCTGGTGAGTTGCTCCAAGAGTCCCATGGTTTTTAAACTCTCTGAATTCCTAGATCTCATAGCTTAAAGTTACAGTTTACCTTGAGGGCATTGTGTTGCTTTCCCAACGAGCCTGTTGTAAGCAAAACTGAAATGGGCTCTGCCAGCAGAGCTGTTCCAAGCTGTCTGAATTTTTCATTTCTCTCTAGATATTTGTTCAATAACTTATTTTACCGACCGACTTTATACAAAGCGCTCGTTTTGTTTGTGGCATTCTTCTGTGCACAACACACCGTATGAAATATTTAGTTGTTTGAGCCATTCAAGAGCATCCTGCTACTTTTGCACTAAAGCTGCTGGCTTTGTTGTTAATCATTAGTTCAGCGTGTTTGAAGTCGTTTGTGCCCTAGAGTTGCTGAATGTTCTTTTTCAGAGATGGAAAATAATGTCTTGCAAGATGAGGATTGAGCAGCTGAAACAGACCATTTGCAAAGAAAACGATGAAATGACAAGACGTGAGTAATGCCTGTGCTTTTGTGATGTGGAAAAACTCCTTGTGCCTTAGAGTGAAAAAATCAATCGAGGTGAATTTCAGCGTTTGTTTTTTTAAAAACTGCGAATTTCCAAACCCTCGCTTCCTAAATCAACTTGAAGGCAAATCTCTGAGTGGATTTTGGCCTTTTTATGCTTGGGTTTTAATTAGCAAACAGCAGACATTATTCAGCTGGATGGAGATGGTTTTGTAACAGCTTTGAGAGCAAATGCTTAGCAGCGTGTGACTCTGGCTGTGTCCCTAGAGATGGCTTTATTCAGTGTAGTGTTTCTGATCACTTCCTCTTGATAAAGAGGAGCAAACAGCTCTGCAGCTGTCAGAGATTTCCTGAAACTGCAGAATTTTAACCCACACCTGTCTGAAAATCCTAAAATCCTACTTGAGCGAGTGTCACTGAAATATGGTGTAGGCTTCATTCAGAAACTTCAGGTTTTGAAACCCATTTGATTGTTTTACACTAAATTTGCAGGGTCATTTTTCAAAAGAGAATTTGCAGCTCTCCTTACAACCTATGTGCACAGGAAGTAGAGGAAGCATATTCAGAAGCCTATTGATTGAATCTAGGATATTTTTATGGCTTGAAATTCCAGAGGAGCCATAGAGAGAATGGAAGCAGAGGCATAACCTGAGAAGAGTCATAAAGGATTAGCATGGGCTTGGGGTGAAAAATCAAAAAGGCTGAGATGCAAAATTGTTTTCAATTAAAAAGGAGGTTGGATAGTAAGAATAATAAGTGGATGATAAAGAAAAGGTGAAGGAGCAGACAGGTGTGTTAGTTAACAGGAAAGAGAGTAAATAACAGTGCAGAGAAATCTGCAGAATTCATTCACTGCTGCCTTTGCTTCATCTTCCTGCAAAGAAAATGGGATCAGCTGCTTAGCCAGGTTAAATTTTACATCATGAGAGGACTGCAGGCTAAGGAAAGGAGACAGACAGCTACCCATTAGTTTGCTTTATGGAACCCAAGGAACGAGCTGAAGTGATCTGTGGAGCCCATGAGGGAGCAGGGGTGTCTGAGGAAGCTGAGAACAGCGCCTGCTTTCAAAGGGTGCAGGAAGGGAGAACCTCAAAGTGATGGCACAGGCATCCTGTTACAGATCTAGGGGCCTTGCTGGTAACTGACAGATAAGGTGGTTAAAAATAGGCATCACTTGGTTATGCGATTCATGTCAAATCCATGTTTTGTTATTCATGTCACGATACTCACATCAAATCAACCCCTGGTCTGGAGATCCAAGTGGTGCAGCGGAGGACGAAGCAGAAGCTGCACGTAACTTGGATTTGGGCTCTGCCTGAAGCTGTCCTGTGAGCAAACAAAATTTGCTCTGGGTGTAACCCAGGTCATCACAAAAGGTTAGAAAAGCTGCATTCAAAGGGTGGTGACATTGGTCAAGCTGAGGAGGTGAGACAGGTGGAGCTCAGCAGGAGCCAGTTCCTGGCCTGGTTCTCTTCAGTATTTCCCATAATAGCTCAGCAGAGCAGAGGGTGGAATGGAGGAAGCCAGGCTGGATCCTGAAATGACTTCTGTGGAGACCAGGACCAGATTCAAAATCGTGCAGCTAAATAGACAGCATGATCTGAAAAGGACAAAATCAAGGTGCAGGTTGTTGTAAAGAGAAACGTAAACCCAGGATGGGGGATGGTGGTGAGATTTGGCAGGAAGGGATCTGGGGAATTGCAAATTAAATAAAAATTATCAATCTCGTGCTGCTCCAGAAAGGTTCAGGCCTCTTTCTGGGTTAACTAATATAAGTGCTGTGTTTAAGATGGAAGCAGTTATCCTGCTGTGCCAGGTACTGCTGTTGTTTCAGTGGAAGTCTGGTGTCCAATTTAAACAATTTAAGATACAAATCAGCTGAGTGAAGTCTGAGTATTGGAAATGAAACAGAACGGCTAAGAAAATTCATGTTTGGTTTAGAGAGGAGGAAGTTGAAGAAAAACAAGCTTTTCAGTAGGTAGGAGATCATTGTTATGATGATTAGATTATGTCTTTTTGTCTTTTGCCTGTGAAGAAAGGAGAAGAGGAAATCAGTGTGACTTTCAGGAATTAGTCATCTTTTCTCAGAATGCTCTGCTCTGAAGGTGGCAGAGTGTTGGACCAACCAGGGAGTGGAGTTCTCCATTTTCTCACTCTTCTGTGGAATTTATCTTCTGCAACTTTTGCAACTTCTCTTGATTCATAGTGAATTTGATTAGATTTAACCTAAAAACTGAGCTATTGCCCAGCTAACCTAGTGTTAGCTCGGTTGCTTTTGGAGAGAGACCAGAAATGAATTCTAGCTGTGAGTAGCCAACAGATCAGGATCCAACGTGGTCACTTTGGGGCCACATTAAAAAGCGTGAAAAGGTTTTTTCTCTGCTCTTGGATGTGGCATGGTTTAATTTTTTGAAATAAAACCCATTTCTAGAACACTGGGTTCCTGCTTTTGGAGTTGACTCTCCTGGAGACCTCAATAATTGGCGGTGCTTAAAATAATGTTTTAAAATCTGCGTGTTTGCCTTCTTTCTGTGCAGAACAGTTCAAGGAGACAGGCTTGCAAATACCTGGCAGAGCTCTCTGGGCAGAGATCAGTGTGCCTGGGCTTGCATTTGTCAGGCAGTGCAGGTGTGTGGGATACAGTGGTGCCCTGAAATACTCCTGGGGACAGATTTTTAATCACCTCATAAATTCAGTCTGTGCAGAGAGCAGGACAACTGTTTGTGCACTGGACTGCTGAAGAGGAAACGTGAGTGCAGGGTCTCCCCTGCTCCCAAATAATTGCTGTTGGACCTGCAGGGAAGGGAGTTCACTCTGAAAAGGCAGCCTTTCAAGTTGAATATGAATGTGAAAATTGAACAGATGGACGTTTTCCTCCTCCTCTGTCTCTTGTTCTTTAGGCAAAGGGAGAGTTTGGGACTATGAATGTAAGTGTTAATTGATTTTCTGTCGGTGTTACAGGACTGCTCAAAGGAAAGGGAATTAGAGCTGACACACAGGGATTCTGGTGTTGCTCAGAGAAAAGTGGATTTTTCTACTGCTCCTCTAACGGGGGTCACTTATTTATATTCTATAAACCTGAGGATTATTAGTTCTTATCTGCATGGAGGAGCTTTTCTCACCTCCTTTTATTTGGGACTTTGCATCTCCCACCTACCAGACCTTCCTTCCTACCAGACACATCATGGATTGCAGCAGATCGGATGACTGGAAATAATTCCTGATGTTCAGAGAGAGCAGGGGCAGGCACACTTCAAACTAGAGCACAGGGAGAGTTTTAAACACGTATTTGGGGAGAGCACAAGAAATCTTTCCCTGTGCTTTTAAAAGACAGAGGTGGCTGACTCTCTGTTTGTGGGAGCATTACCACAGCCAGTTATTTTACAGCAAAATCAGCAGATGACAGGATCATCAAGGTTGCAAAAGACCTCTAAGATCACCAGGCCCAACCTTGGATGCTTCAAGATGCTCTTGCAGGGGATTTTTCCGAGCGTGCCTGACACGTGGAGCGAATCCAGGCAGTTGCAGCACTTCAGCACACGAGCACAGTTCCCATTCTGTGAGTGGAAAGGAAGGATAAGGCAGTGTTCCCTGTGGGAACAAGGAGCCTGCACTGCTGGGATCCAAGTGCTGTGAGAGCACATCCATGAGTGAAGCCCAGATAACCCACACTAACAGCGGCAGAGGTGCCAGAAATGGTGAATGAAGATGCTATCTGCACTTGATTTTGGCTGCAAGCAGGGCAGGGCCTTTTTGGCCAGCACGGCGCAAACACGTACAGTCAGGCTATTTCTGTCAGGATGATTACCTCAGGAGTTTAATTAAACTGGGAAATCTTGGCTTTTGTGCTCCAAATCCAAAAATAGCTGGGTAGAAGATAGGGAAAGAATAATCCCGGTTGCAGTCTCTTTGGAGAACTTCAGAGGAGGTTAAAAAGTTGTACCACCGAGCAGCTGGAAGATGTTAACAGTTTAGCAGGGTTTTCTGTTTTAAGCTGCCATAGATCATATTTTCCATAAATATTAATAAAGCTTTTCTCAAGCTTTTCCTCCGAGCACCTCGCAGCTCCTTTAGCGAGGGATAACATCTGCTGCTGTTCTCACAGACACAGAGGGGCTGCTGAGGATTAAAGAGGAGAACCAGAAGCATTATCGCAGGGCTCAGAGGCACCAGGAGAAGAAGGAGAAGATCCAGAGGCACAACAAGAAGCTGGGAGACCTGGTGGAGAAGAAGACCTATGAGCTGAAGACGCAGTACGAGCACCTGGCAAACCTCCGGCGGACGCACATCCTGGAGCTGACGTCGGTCATCTTCCCCATCGAAGAGGTGAAGACAAGCATGAGGTATGGCAGGCTTGTCCTTTTGGGATCGTTTTGCTTAGCTTTAGGCAGCCAGAAGGGAGCTGTGTCAGTCTGAGGTAGGTGGTCTTGGCTCCCTTAGGGTCTGTGAGGAGGAGGAGTTGTGTTCTCACCCACAGATAGAGGTCCAGGACAGAAGAATCTGAACCTGGAGGTGCTTGCATCTCCCCACTGAGAGATTTGAGCTGCATGTCCAGTGTTAAACTTCCTTAAAATATAGATTCCCCATCCCTGGAAGTGTTCAAGGCCAGGCTGGACAGGGCTTGGAGCAGCCTGGTCTAGTGGAGGGTGTCCCTGGCCATGGCAGGGGTGGAATGAAATGTCTGTCAGGCCCCTTCCAACCCAAACCATTCTGGGATTCTACAAAAGCAGGTAATTAAAAATCCCAGAGAAAATGAAAGTAGTTTTAAGGACGAGTTTTGCAGAAACGGTCTGTAAGGTCCTTTCCAACCCCAAACCATTCCTGGATTCTACAAAACCAGCCAACTAAAAACCCCAAAACAAATAAAAGTACTTTTGGGACCGAGGAGTTCTGCAGGAGCGTTCCTACCAGCGCTTTGCCCTGTGCGAAATCCGACTCAGCTCCTGCCAAGTTTGATTCTCTTTCCAACCCCGTTCTGCGTCCTGCAGGGACCCTGCAGATGTGTCCTCGGAGAGTGACAATGCCATGACCTCCAGCACTGTGAGCAAGCTGGCAGAGGCACGGAGAACCACGTACCTGTCCGGGAGGTGGGTGTGTGACGACCACAACGGGGACACCAGCATCAGCATCACGGGGCCCTGGATCATCCTCCCCAACAACGGGGACTACTCGGCTTACTACAGCTGGGTTGAGGAGAAGAAGACTACACAGGGACCTGGTAAGGGGCAAGGCCTGGTTTTAGGCAGCTGGGGCGCTCCAGGAGCTTTGGGTGTCAGCAGAAGGCACCGAGGAGCAGTTAGACCGGTCCGTTTGTTCTCACCGTGAGCCAGAAATAAATGCCCGAATAAGGATTTTAGGAGAAGATTCCCTGCCCTTTTGGAACTAGGTGGTCTTTAAGGTCCCTTCCAACTCAAAGTGTTCTGTGATTTTATGATTAGTCTGCTGAGATCTTTTGCATGAAATGCTCACTGGGATACACAGCACAGCGAAATAGAGAAAGTTAATTATTCACAGTTTTGACACAGTTCACATGTCATCATCTTAACAGGAATTCCAAGAATTACTATTTTCTTCCAACTTCTGACAGATTTCGCTGGAAATGATTGCTAGATTCAGGCTGTTCTCCATACTTAGAAATGACATATTCCAGAGTAGACTCCAGGAACATATTAACACACCCACCGAGGCTTCATTTAAAACCAAGATTTCATGTTGTTTTTATTTCTTTCAGACATGGAACATAATAACCCTGCTCATACCATCAGTGCTGCATTGTGCTATGCAACTCAGCTCGTTAACACTTTGTCTCTCATACTTGATGTAAATCTTCCCAAGAAGCTCTGCAACAGGCAAGTAAAAAGCACAGCAGGGCAATCAGTGACCTTAGATCAGTTTGAGGAGCAAAGTCATGAATTGGAACAGCTTTTGATAACACAGGTGGATTTTGGGGCAGGTTGAGGGGAGGGGTAGCAGGATTTTAGACCTCAGTTAACTGCCCCTCCCTCCTTTTTTATTTCCTGAGAGGGAGACCAACCATCACAGTTGAAAATAACCCCTCTCTAATTGACATATTCAGCATGCTCAAATGAGAGATGAAACATGGCAGTGTGTGAATGGCACTTTTCATTTTATTGGAACCCACTGTGCTTCACAAAATCCCAGCCCAATCCAGCAGCTCTTGAACAGCTCTGCTGCCTCCTGTGCTGTAGGACAAAGCCTATAATATGGCATGGCAGCAGTGTAATTCCCAATGGGATAAAACATGGGGATAAAAAAAATGGATAAAACACCCATGGGGAGCACAGCTAGGAGTGCACTGCATCCATTTTGGGATGAAGAGCACTGTTAGAATTTTAGTGTCTGTGTGGAGCAGCTGGGATCTGCACAGAAGGAGCTGCAGACCTGGTCAAGACTCCCAGGGGTCCCAAATGTGCTGCTGAGATTCTTGTAAGTGTTTTAAAATAGTGACTGTCAAAGTGAAGGCACAAAAGTTGTGTAGGGTTTCAGCTTTTCTCTCACCCTGTGGCTGGGGCCTTGGAACCAGATGATCTCGAAGGTCCCTTCCAACCCAAACCATTCTGTGATTCTCTGATTTTTGTTGGGGTGTTCAGCCCTCAAAGAAGGAAAAGGTTGGGAACAGGAAATGATGCAAGATTTTAAAGATCTGAAGCAGTTTGGTGGATCTGAGTTCCCTACCCTTCACGCCACCTGTCCTGTGGAAACTGCTGAGACCAGGGCATGCAGAGCTTGTTGATAAAATGCTCACAGTCCTGCTAGGTCTAAAATTAATCTCCTCAGCTATCCAAAACTGGCTGTAGGCTCTGAACAATCCTCACTGCGAGGATTTTTACTCCAGGATTTGTTAGGAAGCCAGGGCAGGGCATGCTGGTGCCTCCAGTAAGTGTATTTTCACAGCGTTTTGCTTTCTGTGTATTTTTGTGGTGTTTTAACAGTGAATTCTGTGGAGAGAATCTCAGCAGACACAGGTTCACACGGGCAGTGAAGAAGCTGAATGCTAATATCCTTCACCTCTGCTTCTCTCAGGTAAGGGGGGGAAATGCACATTTGTTATCTTTAAATAGCTTTTTAAATATCAGCTGTGCATGCTGGTTTCCTTCAGGACCTGATTATGTTTGGTGTTTTTTTTCCTTCTCCATGTCAGCATGTAAATTTAGATCTGTTGCACCCCCTGCATACCCTCAGGAACCTCATGTACCTGGTCAGCCCAGACACCGAGAACTTGGGCAGGTAAGAAAAGCAAAATATGAACTATCCCGTGGCTGAATCCCTTTGGAATTTATGCCTTTGCCTTGTTACTTGTGAGGGAAATTCTCTTCTGCTGTGCCTAGAGATCAGCACAGAAATCAGGGTACTTCCAGGAGGAGGAAAGACTGGACAGAAGAAGGGGCTCCTGAGTAGGGAATTAAATTTCACAGCTGTGTGCTTGCTCTGCTGCCTGTGGCAGGCTCAGCTGGAGGCTTTGCCGCTGATGATGGACTTATTGCCCCTACACCCAGGAGCAGGAACTCCTTCCCTCCAGGGAACAGCAGCACAAATGCCAGGCAGCTTTGCCATGCTCCAAATGTGACCCTGCCCGCGCCTTGCCAACGTGCAAATACCTGAGAGCATCCAGTAATACAAACCCTGAAAAGAATCCCAGGCAAACCTTTCCCAAAATACTCCCAGTCAATGAACTGCCTCGACCAAAGCTGACCCTATAAATAACGTTCATTTATATGTAAATTGAGATTAAAGACAACCCTTCTCTTAGCTTAGGACATGATGAAAAGAACGTCAGTTCTGGCCTGCACGCACCAGGTTTAATCATTTATTTCTTTTTTTACAAGTTAAATATAAAGAAAGCAGACACTGATTTCCCCATTGGGATAACCCAGACACGAGTCACTTGTGCCCAAGACACTCTGCAAATATTTGTTTGATGTGCCTGGTGTTTTATTCCCCGCCTTGAACACAGCAATGTTCTGAAATCTACTTTCCTGCTTTGTTCTCTTGTACGGATCTGGTTTTATTCAAAAACCTGCAGTGCCACTAAGAGGAGATGCCTGTTCCCACTTCTTTATGTTCTTTGGATTTATCCCTACTGATTCAGCCCAGAGACGTGGGGAGCCACATCTTTGTAAAGGATTTTGGACAAAAATCTGCGCTTGCTGCTGCTCACCTGAAAATAGAGTGGAAGGGAGCTGGAAATAGAGTGCTGGAAACGGAGAGCTGTGTCCTCAAGGGAAAGCAGCTGCTCTAAAAGGTCCAGGGGCTGCAGAGGGCACCTGTGCAGGTGTCACAGAGCTCCACATGCATCAGAAAGGGTTACAGGAGGGTTGGATAAAATCCCACCAGGCTGCTGGATGGCTCTACAGACACCACTGGGAGCCAAGAGTCTGAGCTGGTTGAAATGAGGCACATGCACTTAGCAGAGACATTAATTACCCACAGGAATGAAGGTGGGGATTCTGTTTCCCTCTGTCATCCTCTCAAGGCTGGATGAGTTGCTGGAATGGATGCTGTCATCAGGCAGGAGTTGCTGGGCTCGGGGCAGGGAGAAGGGGTGGGACGAAGTGGCCTTTGTTAGAGAGGAGGTCACTTGAGATGATCTAATGGTCCCTTCTGGCCTCGGCCCTGCTGACTCCCTTCTTGTGTTGCCTTGTTAAGCAAAAGGCTTTGCCAGGAGGCAGCGCTCCCATTCCTGTGCAGATTATGAAAGAGAGGAGTGTTTGCATTTAATTTCTCAGCTGGCTGCAAAGCTTGCAGCAACCAGCTCTCTTTATTTTCCTTTAGATACCTAAGCCTGTGGTTGCCTGACAATCTCCTTTATATGCTGCTGGTTTCATGTGCTTATAATTTTACCAAGCTTTAATTATCTGGATTAATATTTCCCATGACAAATCACTGCTTTGGGCTCCTTCTCCCACTGAGGCTGGATAAACTCCTGCCTGTGTTAAATGGTTTCTGTGTTTAATGGTTGGACTCAGTGATCTCGGGGGTCTTTTCCAACCTAAACGATTCCACGATTCTATCGAATTCCTGCTCGTGTTCACGGGGCGGTTTTGTGGTTTGGAGTGAACTCTGTCGGGGACGCCGCTTGCCGTGGGGAATCCGCCTTTTCCCATGGAATGCGGGCAGCCCAAAGCAGTGGGATGGGGCGGGATGCAATCGCCTCTCCCACCAGGCAGTGGCAGCAGGGAACTCTGAGTGAAACACAGGTGGGACCCTGCGGGAGCGTGGAAATGCAGCCGCGGATGGATGGTCCTGGCAGAGCAGAGCCAGAGCCCAGCACTGCAGCATCTCCCTCCCAGGAAAGGCTGAGAGGGGCCCTCAGCCCTGTCTGACCGTGTCTGCGGGAGGGGCTCAGAGTTAGACCGGGCTCAGAGATAGACCGGGCTCTGCTCCCTGGGGCCCTGCAATGGCACCACTGAGGAATGAGCACCTGAACATGAGGAATATGCTCCCTGTGCAGTGACCCAGCCCTGAACAGGGACCAGAGAGGGTGTGGAGTCTCCTTCACTGGGGATATTCCAGAGCTGTCCGTACAGAATCCTGTGCCCTTTGCTCTGGGTTGACCCTGCCTCAGCAGGGAGATTGGATCAGATGAGCCACTGTGGTGGCTTCCAACCCTGACCCACTCTGTGATTCTGTGGTGGGGTTTGGAGCATCTCCAGGGGAGACCCCTCAACCTCTCTGGGCAGCCTGTTCCAGCGTCTTGTCAAACTCAGAGCGAGAAAGAGATGGAGGTGTTGCTCAGGGCAGAGTGGAGTCTGCACCGGTGAGCTGTGCCAGACCTGTGAGCTACAGGCTACGGCCTGACAGAGCTGAGCTCTCTTGGCCTGGCCAGGGCTGGTGATGGAAATTAAAGCTGCTCCACATCAAGCCAAGATTCCCACCAGTGAGTTATCACCAGCAGCATTCTCTGTTGTGTGTTTCTGTGTCCCTGCTGGAGCAGAACTGCTCTCCCAGCGTTCCTGCTCCGTGGTCTGGAACCCTGTCCCTTCCCGGCCAAGTGTCACAAAGCTCCCTCTGCTGTGGGCTGAGGGGACAGAGGCACTGATGGCACCGTGTCCTCACCCGCAGGTCCGGCCCCTTCGAAATCAGCGCTGACCTGGAGGACTCCATGGAGTTCGTGGAGCCCAGCGCGGCGGGCGAGACGGACGAGAGCGGCGACGAGCACGTGAGTGACGAGGAGACGGACCTGGGCACGGACTGGGAGAACCTGCCCAGCCCCAGGTTCTGTGACATCCCCTCGCAGCAGGTGGAGATGCTGCAGAGCCAGAGCACCCAGGCGTCCCAGCCCATCGCCAGCAGCAGCGCGGGCGGGATGATCTCGTCCGCCGCCGCCTCGGTCACCTCGTGGTTCAAGGCCTACACCGGGCACCGCTAGCGGGCACAGGGGGGCCGTGCCGGGAACCCCTCCCCGACTGTGCCGCAGTCAACCTTCACCCCGTCGGTTAAGTAGTGCCTGGAACAAAGGAAGGGTCAGACTCGAGTTTTGTAAACCTTTTTATTTACCCGAGACGACTGTGACGGCCCCGTTTTGTAAATTAGCTCCGTGCTCCCGACGGATTCCGCTTCGTGTCTCGGTTGTGTCCGCATCGAGGATTGCAAAAGGACCCAGCGACCTCCAGCTCTACTTCCTTGAAGAAGAAACGGATTTTGGAGCGTTTGGACGGGGATGAGCGCAGGGAAGGCTGCTCAGGGCGCGCTCTGGACAGCGGTGCAAATGCAGTTCCCACTTTCTTAACTCCTTACAGGGTTTTTTCCTTTGCGTGTGTGTGTGTGTGTGTGTGTTTTAAATCCGTCTTGCATAATGCAAAAATGCGTATTTCTAAATTTTTTTCATTCAGGACATGAAGATTATGCATTTTTAACATGTTTTCTAATCTCTGTTGCCATATTTTTAATACAGACGATCAGCATGGACAGGTAATTCACACAGCAAATTGCTCTTGGTTTAGATTTGGTTGTGAATCTTTACCCAGTTTTGCCATAGAAAACTGGCTTGTTTCATGCTGTTTCCATTGGTAGGTGTAGAAAGTTTTGTGCTGTGCTGAGGCACACAGGCTCTGTACTCTTGATACCATACACCAAAGAAACACTGGACGTTCTCTTGCTAGACCCACATTGGATGCTGATACAGAATTGCATTGTTGCAATAATATCCATCGGTTACCACACCACGTTGCCACTTGTGAGCATTAGAAAAACCTCATTTCAAGCCAGTTCGGTGAAGTCACGCGCTCTCCACACTACATGTGTTTTTAACCCTGTTTTTATTGTTTGTTCACGGTGGGGTTTGCTGTTTACTGACTGCCAAGAAGTCGGTTTGGTTTCCCTGGCACAGCTGGCTCGTGGAACCCCGGGATGGTGACTTGGTGAGCAAGGGCTCCTCCTCTTCCTCTGCCTTGCAAGACGGGGCACCCAGGGCTGGTTTGCTCAGCAGAGCTTCCAACGTTTACATTTCCAGCTGGGACGGTTCCTCCACAGCCTCCCGCCCTCCCTCCACCAGGGAGGATTTCTGCCGCTGCCCCGCAGCGTGCAGGGACACGGCTCCTAACGAGGACGTGGCGACACAGGCCACGTCCCTGCCCGATCCCAGCTCCAGGGCTGGCTCTCCCAGCCTCCTCACAGGGTGTTTTGTGCTGGATTTCTCTGCTCCTCTCCAGGCTGGCCAGTGCTGCCTCTGTCCCCACCCAGCAGGGGCAGGGAGCCGGGTGTGGCAGTGACACCCGCGTGCCCCATGCCAGGGGCCTGGCTGGGCACTGTGCCACCCACCCCTCCACGGCAGCTGCTTCTCTTCAGCCCTGACCTTGGGCATCTGTTTGTCAGCAGTTTCTGCTATTTTTTTCTCTTTTCCTTTTTTTTTTTTTTAAGCCAAAGACCCTTAACTCCGCGCGAGCACCGCGCGCGTTGTCAGACGACCCCGTCCTCGCTCCTGCCGCTGCTCTGCTCCAAGAGTTGGGTTTGTTTTAGGAGAACAGCCCAGGCCCCGGGGCTGCTGCAGCCTGGTGGGGGCCGGTGCCCCCAGCCCGGGGCTTTGGGCTCCCTCGGCTCACAGCACTTTATCACTGCAGCTCTGAGCAACCAGCACACGCCAGTATTGGAAACTGGGCTCGCAGCCCAGCCCCTTCTGCTTCCCCGTGGATTTTGCACTGGACCCCGCCATCTAAATCCCCTTTTTTGTTGTTGTTGTTTTTTTAATAGGCATTTCAGTCCCTTTTTCATCGCTGCCTTTGTGCTTCGAGGCCCGGAAGGTCAGGCCTTGACTCAGCTTCGTGCACTGTCACTGAACTTAGGGAAAGAAAATCCAACACAATAACTTTTCTAAGCCATATACTTCCTATCCATGTTTTCCAAAATAATTTATTTGCAACCCTGTCATACTCTCGAGAGTGCACAAGGGCACCGGTGAGGGTGTTCAGATGTCTTGGGGTGGGGTTTTCGTGGAACCTTTTTTTGTAACAGAACACGAGGTTGTGGTGGTTTTTTTTAAAAGTGTTTTGCACATGTGTAGCTGAGGAAGAATTGTGTGTGTCCAAACCTTGAGTGCAATCACCAGGATTCGTTTCCCAGGTTGGTTTGGGGGGGGGTGGGGTGGGGAGGGCAGGAATATCTGTAATTAGAGATATTTGAAGGCAGCCAGCTGAGAGTTTACAGAACATTTTGTGTAGCACGAACGCGGGAATTTCAGTTGGGGCCGGGACTTCTGGTCGTGACCGGTGACCTGGGGTGGCCGATTTGGGCTGCCAAGGAAGAGCCTGATTTCGGGGGGCCCAGCCATGTGCTGAAAATCAGGTGCCTGTGCAAGGTCTCAGGTGGGACACCCAGGGGTGGCTTTGTCACCTGCAGAAATTCACGGCCCCTCTCTCGTAACTTCCGGACTTAAGATGTAACTAAACACAAATGGTTTGCGTTTTGGGGGGGGGGGGGGGGGGGGGGGGGGTGGGTTTGGGTTTTTTTTTTTTCCTTCTAAATTTTATTGTATTATTGCAATAAACCTTTAACAGTAATTTTTTTTTTTTTTAAGTTGTATATTTATGACTGTTTACTTCCGTGTGGTTTGGGTTTTTTTTTTTCATCGTGCTGGGCAAAATACACAATTTCCAGCCTTCAAAGCATCACAGGGACCAGACCTGTTACAGTGCAATCAGTGGTACAGCGGTGGGATAAGCAATAAAAAAATACTCTTACATAAAATAACTGCATCTCCATGGGAGCAGGGGGTGGAGTCCTGCACAACACACACACACACATCCCGATGTACATGTAAACTGACAAACCTCCAGCGCTGGGGGATGTTTCTGCAGGTGCTGGATTCCTTCTGCATGCAAAGCTCCTCGTCGCAAGCTCATTTCAGGGTGTAAGAAGGTGCCTTTTGAGGGATGGAGTTATTAAAGTCAAGCAGTGCCAGAGAGGGATGGGAAAGGGCCGAGCAGGCTCTGCCCACGGGCCCTGGCAGCCCATGGTTCACAGCCTCGACCCCTCCCACTCCATTTTTGGTGACACATCGGAGGGGGAGGACCGATGGTCCTGTGGTTCCTGGCTCTTGGACACTCCTGGGAGCTCCTGCCCGCAGAGCTGGGGCAGTTCATGGCCTCGCTCCCAGCACAGTCAGGTCATGGCCAGGGGCAAAGCAAAGTCTGGGCCCGAGCTCAGCTCGTGCAGACAAGGCTCAGGCTTAAGCAAGATCAGCAGCAGCAGCTTTTGTCCTCTGCCCATCCAGGTTTGTGGCAGGAGAGCAGCCTGACATTGCCCTCACCTGTCCCAGCCAAAGGCAGGTGGGAAGGAGAAACAGCCCCGGGTGAGGCTTCAGCACCATTTCTACCGTGCAAGAAGTGGAGCTGACACAGGTTGGATCTGTCAGTGCAGTTTTGTGCAGGTGTGAAATCCCAGAATGGTTTCGCTTGGAAGAGACTTTAAAGATCACCACATTCCACCCCCTGCCATGGCAGGGACACCTTGCACTGGCCCAGATTGCTCCAAGCCCTGTCCAACCTGGCCTTGGACACTTCCAGGGATCCAGGGGCTCATCTGAGCACCCTGTGCCAGGGCCTCCCCACCCTCACAGGGAACAATTCCTTCCCAATCTCCCATCCAGCCCTGCCCTCTGGCACTGGAAGCCATTCCCTGTGTCCTGTCCCTCCGTCCCTTGTCCCCAGTCCCTCTCCAGCTCTCCTGGAGCCCCTTTAGGCCCTGCCAGGGGCTCTGAGCTCTCCCTGGAGCCTTCTCCTCTCCAGGTGAACATTCCCAGCTCTCCCAGCCTGGCTCCAGAGCAGAGGGGCTCCAGCCCTTGGAGCTTTTCTGTGGCTTCCCAACAGCTCCAGGGGCTGGCACGGGGGCAGATGCTGCAGGAAGGGACCTGGGTCCAACACAAGGAACAGAACTCTGCTGCAGCATCCCAGGATTCCTCCACAGGATTTCTCCACAGGGAACAGGGCCCAGCAAAGGGAAAAGCTGCTGCAGAAACAGCCGGGATGGAGCAAGAGCCCGACCACAAGGCTCAGCCACAGGCAGCTCTCTCCGTGCTGTCCGTGCCAGGAGAGCCCCAGAGCTTGATGAAAACTGGAAGCTCGTGGACAATGGAAATGTTATTACAACTTCTTCGCGGGCCTATCTGGAAATTCAGTCCAGACACTCCAAATGCTCCCAGGCAGGGAAGTCAAGCACATGGTGCAGTCCTTCATCCTCAGTTCTGAACTTTGTAAATCCAACACTGGATTTTATATATATTTTTTAATTGCTTCTTAGGAAAAAACCCAAACTCTAACATTCATCAAACCTTGGCTTCTCCCTGAACCATCCCTTAAGGAAACAGAAATCTGCATTTTACAACATTACATAGGGGAAAAAAAAAAAAAAAAGCCTGCAGGCAGCTCAGCACAGCAACACTCAGAACCAACCGCTCCTGGATGCAAAAGCTTGTTCTGTGAAACAATTTTTAACAGCAACGCTGTGCAGGAGGGACAGTTCCGGCAGACAACGTAATAAATGATGTACAAAGCAGCCCACGCTCCCCAGCCAGCCTGGGGGGAAGGCAGGGATGGGGTAGGGCAGACAGCAAGCTGTCCTCTGGATTTACCTGCTCCAAGAACAAAACAGCCTCATGATATTATTTCACCCTCCTTGTTCCCCTTGTTCAACAAAAGTCACCAAAATCTCACACCCTGTTCCAAATAAAATGACCTCACTGGCCCCTTATCTAATTACAAAATATTTTCCTCTGCCACTCCATTCCAGCCTCGCAGGGACTTTCCTCGCTGCTGTCAGCCTCAAGTTTTCCAGTCTTGGGTGGGGGAGCAGGAAAGCAGCTTCTTTCCCGTTTCCCCTAATCCAAATTAAGCTGAAGGCTTTTGATGCCGATGGCTTTGGCAAAGCAGCAGCCCGGAGGTTGTTTTGCTGCTGGTGCGGGCGCAGCAGAGGGAGCAGATGAAGTTTGGGTGAAGCCTGTGCCCCGTTAGAGGATGAAGTCAGGGATTAAAGGAGGGATCCCGCTTTTCCTCTCCCTCCTCCCAGCCGATTACAAGGCGGCCGCACCCTTCTTTTCAATTCCTAATTTCATTCCTCCTGGTTGTCATCACGTCTGCAGCGCAGCGAGGCTGAGCAGCTCCGGGAGGGGCGGCAGGAGCAGGTGAAGGCAAAACATAAAACCTTTAAACATCCTTTAAACCTCCCTGAGAAGCCTGAGCTCACCAAACCCACATTTCAGGCTGCCGGGGCTCGATTTTCCTTCTCCCGCTGTTAAAGGAAAGAACAAAAGCCTTCAAAACCCTCTTTTGTCCTCCTCAGGCTCCAAAAGGGCAGGTGGAGGTGGGTGGCTCAGCCTGGCCCCCGCAGCCAGCAGTTTTTCCACACCTTGCTGATCCAGCACCAAAGGACAGAGAACAGGATGAGCCAGGCAGGGCCACCCCATCCCTGCCCTTTCCAGCAGCTCCCTGGGGCTGGCAGGGCAGAGGAGGGTCCGAGGTGAGCTCCATGGGAAGGTGGCACCGGCTCTTCTTGCACCAGGTCAGAGATTTTTGGCCGTTCCAGCTGGAATGGTGAGAGCCAGGAGTCCGTCCGTGCCCTGAGAAGGGGAAGAGGAACAGCAACAGCACCAAGGTGGGGAGAGAAGGGATGTGGCCGGGGCTCCGTGGGCTCCCCAAAAACGGCTGCTGCTCCCCTGAGCGACCTGGATGCGGCTGCTGGGCTGGGCAGGGTCCATTCCCAGGCTAACAAACCATCCACCCTCCCAGGGCTGCAACAGGAGCCTGAGCTCCGGCTCACAGCAGGGCAGGACAGGAACAGATGCAGGGAAACGCTGCCGGGAACGCCACGCTCCGCTCCCGTTGTGAGCGCGAGGAATCGCCGTCCGGCCGACACAAACCTCCGCCATTCCCCTGGAAAGCGCCGACACACAGCACAGGGGTATGCACTGCAAGGATTCTTCTTGCAAGGGGAAAATTCCATACAGAGCATGGAGGAAAGCTTCTAAAGCCAAAGATCCTGCTGGACCCATGCTCCATCCTCGAGCAGCCAGGGAACACAAGAGGCAAGAAGCAGAAGCAGCAGAAAGCACCTGGTTTCTTTGCAAGCTTTACACACCTAGCACCAGAATTCCCAATGAAAGGAGCCTCTGCTTCACACAGGGCTGGCAGGAAGGAAAGGAAAAGCCAGAATCTGTGAATGCTGCAGAGGTTTGGGGAGGTTTTGTTCCTTTGTTAGTAGGAGGACAGGTTTGCTAGAGAAAGCACATTGCACGTCTGAACTACAGCACAGCACGAAGTTTTTGCCACGTGTTTTACAGCGTTTTTATTTCGGGGCAAAACTCTTACACGAGAAAGTCTGGTAAGGCAGATCTAGAATGCACATTTTATTTATGTAAAAAAAAAAAAAACAAAAAAACCCAACCAGACAACATCGGTAAGGTTGACAAGAACTTTTTTTTTTTTTTAATATTCTGACTATACAATAATATTCCTCTCTTTTTTTTTTTTTTTTTTTCAATCCACTGCCACACTACTATAATGGATCTGTTCTATAGTCTAAAGTTTCGGGTTGTCCAGTTAAGTTGTCTGCAGCTTCTTTAAACAAGTTGACCTTTACCTATTTAGAGTTTCTTCTCAGAAACATTCATATATTATACAGGATATACAGATTTTGAAACGAGACACTTAAAAACACACACACCTATAGCCGCAACACTGGGATAGCTGCATTGTAGGGGTTACCTTGTTCAGCCAGCTGTAGACTCTGTATGTACAATTAGTTTTTATAGTGTTATTTACAGAGATGGACTAAAAGCTCTCTTTTAATCTAAAAGGTAAAGGCTCTTGTGTTTGAGTATGTGCAGTTTCATAGCCCTGTGGGGGGGGGGAAAAAAAATAATAATCACGACAATTATATACACTGTAAACAGCACAAGGCATGAGAATCTCCTCCTCCTCCTCTCCCAAACAATCTTGCAGGAAAGCGTTTGTGCACTAATATTCCTCTTCCACCTCCGCTCCCGCTCCTCGGGTTTTCTTATGGATGGCGCGGTTAAAGCTGTGGCAGGCGGGGACCCAGTGATTGTCGTGGAGGCCCAGCTTACAGCCCGGGATGCCCTTCTGGGAGCGGTGACAGCACATCCAGTAGCCAGGCCCGTAGGGCAGAGCCTGGCAGTAGGGCTTGGGGTGCCAGCGGCACAGGGACACGTCCCCCTTCACGTATTTCTTCTTGCACTGCTTGCAAGGGTCCTCCCGGTAGCGAGGGTCGCGCACCCAGCGCGAGTCCGCCGGCCTGATGTTGTAGTACTCGATGATGAATTTGAAGTAGTAGCAAGTGCATTTTAGGGCAACCAGGCTCCTGGTGGGAAGCAAGCCGAAGATCTTGACGATGATGTGGTGAGGAAGGAAGGCCATGTACTGCTGAGGCTCCAAAAGCTGCTGGATCTTAAACCTGGTCTCCAGAAAGTCATGTGAAACCTGCCGCTTGAGGCAGGAAGCGTCAAGTACTTGCAAAGCCCCTTCTGCGGGAGGGACAGAAGGGGCCGATGGCTCCGTAGGGACACTGCTTCTGACACACGATGCAGCAGATGCCAGAGCATCCTCATCCTCGTTTTGGGCTACTTCCCCCGGCTTCTCCTGGGTACTCTCCCGCCCCGGCTGTTGCTCGTGAGCAGCAGGCCCCTCACCCTGGAGGAAAAACAGCCTCCCTGGGAGCGAATCCTCACCAGAACTGGAGAGCTTCTCCTTCCTGCACCCTTCCTCCGTCTTGGTGACCGATATACTGATGCACAAGGGCTCCTTCCTCGCAGGATGCTTCGGGAAAACCACGGGCTCTTTCGACGTACAATCAACGGTCGCGCTCTTGCTCCGCAAGGGATCCGGGGGCAGCCTGGCAGCAGCAGGGCACGGGGACAGCAGAGCCCTGGGAGGCTCGATCCGCGTTTCAGCGTCGTTCCTGCCGGCCGCCATCGCCAACACCGCGCGGGCAAGCCCCGAGTTCACGTTCCCCACGCGGGGATCCAGCCCCGAAGGAAACGGCTGCCGGGCGGAGGCGCCGCCGTCCCACAGCTCGGCGTCGCCCGGAGGGCCGCAGCCGCCGCCATAGCCGGCCTCCGCCGCCCCCGCCTCCCCCGGAGCCGGGCCCCCCTTCCCCCCGTCTCCCTCGGGGGGCCGGGTGCCGCTGGCCAGGAGCACCCTGCCGACGTTCCTGCGGAAGCTGTTGTTGCGGGAGAGGCTCCCGGCCTCGCGCTCGCTCTGCCGCCTCAGGCACTCGGACTCCAGCTTGGCCACCATGTCCAGCACGCGCACGGGCTCGCCCTGCGGCTCGCCGGGGCCGCGCTCCGCCTGCGCCTCGCCCGCCGGGAAGGGCTCGGAGCCGCCCGGGGCGGCCCTGGGCCTGGCGGCGGAGGTGGCGGCGCAGCTCTTGGCGCAGTCGGCCAGCAGGGCGCTGGCCCGCTGCTCCAGGAACGCCACCATCTCGATGACCGACAGGGAGCGGCCCGGGAAAGCGCCCTCGCCGCCGTCGCTCCCGAAGTGCACCGAGCAGTGCTCGATGCCGCAGGAGAAAGGCTCCGGCTGGGAGCACCTGGAGTTCGCCTCCCTCATCCTCTCCAGCTGGATTTTGGCTTTTTTAAGATCCACCGATTTTTTCCTGCGCTTGGCCGTCCTCCCGTCGATGTCCCACGTGCTCTTGATTTTCATGGAGCCCGTGCGGGTGCCGCCGCCGCCGCACTGCTGGGCCGCGAAGAAGGCGATTTTCTCCTTGGTGTTGCCGGGTTTCACCACGGCCCAGACGTCCAGCGGCCCTTCCCCTTCTTCTCCCTGGTGGATGGTGGCAGACAGGACGTTCTTCTTGTCCCTCGCACTCGGACCGTCCGCCGGGCCCTTCCCGTTCATATTGCACATAGTATTTGGATAAATAATCCCCAGAAGCTTTTGAGACGGAGTCACCAGGGAGGGTTTTGGGAACACGCTCAGTTTGCTGCAGTTGGTGTATTTTTCTCCTTGAGCCGGTCCCTGGCGGCCTCGCAGGGAATCCTGGCTTATTTCTGGGGATCGCTCTTTCTTCTGTAACTTGAGATATGGCTTTAAGTGCATACCAGAAACCCTGGAAAAACAGAGAGGGAAGAAGTTAGAGTTGCAAAATATGCCTGTTTGGAATTAGAGAAGGTGGCCCAGAGAATGCACCAGCCCACACCTCAAGAGGAACCACAGGTGAAAGGAAAAGAGCCACCAAGGCTGCAGTGTCCACCCTATAAGAACTTCCTGCAGTAGGAGAGAACTTCCCATTAGAACAATCTGTTTCCAGGCAGTTGCAAGGAGAAATCCTATGGTTTAAGTTGTATCAGTTGTGAAAACACAGCTAGTGGTTCACTCTTGAGCTAGAGCCATCCTTGTGCCTGTTCATCCCTTAACCCGGCTGTAAGGCACACACGGGTCACAGGCTTTATCCGGACATCAGCTACCACACACACTCTTTTCAGAAGATAAAATGTGGTTAAAGCTCAAAAGGGAAATTGGCAAGAATAATTATATTAATCAGAGATCCTAGGGGATATCTAATCTCCTAGCATCACCCAAAACCACACCGTGGTTTGGGCTGGAAGGGACCATAAAGCTCATTTTGTTCCACTTCCTTCCACGGGCAGGAACACCTTCCACTATCTCAGGTTGCTCCAAGTCCCATCCAACCTGGCCTTGGACACTTCCAGAGGTGAAGCAGCCACAGTTTCTCTGGGCAATGAAACCTTTCCTTCAGCATATTGATAATGGCAAATGTGGTGACTGTCCCATGAGGGTCCTTCTGTTGTACATCAGATGCCACTCCCAAAGTGACAGCAGCATGACGCCCAGCTGAGGACACCGGCTCCCAAGGATGGGATATTAGAGTCAGGAATTCCAGAGCAGTGAAGGACCCCTTGGATGCTGCTGACACTGCAGCACAGCCCCAGAGTCCTCTGTCCTGTCACACCTCCACAGCCACCTTCCATTCAAAGCTGAGGAACGCCAGAGCCCGGGTCACTGCCACACAGGATGCAACCACCAGGAGACTCCAGGCTCTTCTCCCAGGAGCATCATATAAGCACATTAAAGATATAACTACAGATTATGTTTCCATGGTAATCTTTGAGTTGTTGCACTCAAGGGCCTCCTCTTCAGGGATGATCTGTGCCCGAGAAGAGCAGCAGGTTCAATGCCACGCTCATCATGAGCTGACACAGACACCTTCAGGCACTGAAGGTGTTTCTCTCGAGAGCCAACACCAAGAGAAGTGCTTAAGTATTTCACCTTTGTAGGTTTCTAGCCTAAAACCAGCTTTTAACTAAAACCCTCAATTCCTTGGTCTGTAAAGTCCAACAGATTTATAAGTGATGTTGCCCAAGCAGAGGAAGCCTCCAGGACTAGAAGCAGCAGTGCAGCCTAACCACTGCTTTCCCTGGAAGACTGGTTCCTCCTTCTGGTCCTAGTGACAAGGAGAGGGCAGGCACAGAGATTTTGGGGAGGTACATCAAGAGGAAGGGTGCAGTTCACCTTTCTGCGCCTCTTTGGTCCAAGCAGGGCTTTGAAGGCCAGGAAGAAGCTGCTGGAAAGGCAGATGTCATGCTCCTTCCCTCTGGAATTTTTAGGGAGACCGTCACCTGGCTCTTGCAAGCAGAAAATGCCAAAACCACCTGCATCTCACCTGGAGACTGCGGGGCTAAGAGACCCCAGTGCTGCAGACACACCTACCCAGCCCCTGGGTTCATTCTTTCCCTGTGCCTCCTGTGTGCTAATTCCAGCTCGTTGGAATTAGGTCACCTCCCAGTTTAGTCTCCTCTGCAAAACGCAACTGAGCTACTGTGTTTGCCTCCTCAGACGGATGCTAAAAACTAAAATAATCTCATAAAAATAGAACTTCGGGGCATTGAAACAGATGCATGGGAAGAAAAAAATGGGAAATCGAGGCTGCTGGAGTTTGCTTTGGCCTCATTTTTCACAGGGGCTGCCTGGTTCTGGTCGTGCCTCACAGTGAAGCAGGGTCAGGCCACTGATGTGGCCTGGCCACTGATGTGGCCTGGCCAAAGCCCAGCCCAGAGGAGCAGCAGGTGAAGCACTGCAGCAAACTGCTGCAGAGAACAGTGCCTGCAGCCTTCCCCTCCCGTCCCTTCCAGAAGGACATTTCCCAGACTGGAGAGAGAAAAGCACCGGTGGCTGCTCGCCACCGTACCCTGGGGAGAGGAGGTGAATACAATTAAAACACGACTTTGCATGCTGAAATCTCCTGAGCCAGGAGCAGAAGATCAAATTTCATTCATGAGTTTTCATGCCAAGGCGTTTGAAAGATGAGCCGAGCTTGTTTTGAAAAAGCTTTCTTCAAGCAGTTTTCAGGAATCCAGCAGGACAATCAGCTCAACACCCTTCATTAAGAGAAGCTGCAAATGGAGGTGAGACCAGGTATTGTATGAGTAAAACCAGAACCAAACCGGTTACCCCAACAGGCTCAGGGGACATGTTCAGCCAGCAGAGTTGGTTCAGCTGCTCCCAGCTATTTCTGGTCTATGGAGAAAGACAAAGGGTAAAGTTCTGCCTCACCTATTGCAGATTTCTTGTTTAAGGTTATATTTCCTATGTTTCAGTTAGTCCCTGGCTAAGCCAACAGTACCATTTAAGGTTGAAAAGTTATAATTTACATAACAAAATTATGCCTTAGTCAGAAGTTTTACTGCCAGAATAATTGCCTCATTTGAATTCAGCATCCAGTTCATCGCACACGTTTTAATGGATCCAGATTTAAAGAAAACCTTCATCTAATAACTTCAGACAGCTATAAAGAGCACTGCAAACTCCACGAGACCAGCTGCCACCTGCCTCAGAGCTTTCCAGCAGCAGAGAGGAGAACTTTCATTTTAAAAGCCGTTTTAGCAATGGGCCTTACCTGAAAGTGTCACTTGGAAAAAACAGGCCCCCATCTCACATGCCCTGTGCTGCGGACATTGAGAATGAACTTTTAGGCAATCACAGCTTCTTCCCAGCACGTCAGCAGCACATTTCATCTCTAGCTCCTAGAATTAGAACAAGGCTTCCCAGCAGAAATTGCTTTGAAGATGAACCAGAGCCCAATCCCCACCCACAGATTCCCCTGTTTCTCAGTGCTGGCAAGCAGGGAGCTGTGGCAGCTGCAGGTAAGCTTTTAAATATTTAAAACCACCAAAAATAGTTGTTAAAAGGTGAAGTCACATATTCCCTACGACACTTCATTCCAGAATAATTCTGTTTGCTTTCCTCCACCCTTTAAGCTATCAAGCTCTCTAATTTTATCTTTAAGAGACAACGACTCTTCAGAAGTCCACAGGAGCAAACATGAAAGGTTTTCAATCCCAAATGTGCGGTTTTAAATTGCTGATAAGAGAGAATTCTGCCAGGAATGATCAGCCCTGAAACAACGAGCAGTGCTGCCTTTATACTGTTATTCCATCCTTAAGCTGATGAAATAAAGGGGCCAGGTTTTCTATTTCTAATCAGCCGTGTCTGAAAAACAGGATACTCGCACTGCTGGAATGACACTGCTGTTTTTACAAGTTGTAACTGCAGCTTGTTTCCACTGCAGTTTTATCAAGTTGGTTACTACACATTGTTGAGACAGAAATATATTCTTTTGTATGAGCTCAGACACTCCGACAGCCCATTTCTCCCCACAACCCACTGGTGGACTCCCCATGCTTGAAAGTGTCCAAATCCAGGCTGGATGGGGCTTGGAGCAACCTGGTCTAGTGGGAGGTGTCCCTGCCCATGGCAATGAGTTGGAATGAGATGGCCTTTGAGGTCTTCTCCAACCTAAATCATTCCATGATTCTACTTGCCAAGTTGGCCAGAATCTTCCAGCATCCTTTTGTATTTATGTACATTCTAAATCACAGCAGCCTAAAACAATAATATATTTGCTTAAGTGGAAACTCTGGAGTTGGAGGAAGAAACAGCTAGAAAAGACTCAGTTTTCACAATTCCTTTGTGAGGTCCACAGAGTGCCTTCATTTCCCCTTGCAGCTCCCAGCTCAGGGACTCTATGATGCCCCTGTGAAGCCAAAAGATTTCCTCTTGCCAGCAAGAGCAACAACGACAAAAAAGCCTGATCTTCACAAACAGCACATTCACACTGCGAGTTTTCTGGGCAAAGCACTGGAAGGTTTTATTAGGGTGAAAATTTCCATCAAAACCCCCAAGTTTCCTATGGATTTCTCCTTGTAAACACCAACTCCAGTCGACAAAAGCTCCTCACGCTGCTGACTGCACACTCAGCGCCAACTACAACTCTGAAAAACCCCTCAGGACATACTAACACAGGGCAGAAGCCAAAAGAAAAAAAAAAAATCAACAACAATAGAAACACCTCTGGTAAAACATTCCTCTTCCCTGGCATCCCAGTTCTCTGTCCATAGAGTTTTCCTCCTCCATAAAGGACACTGACAATTAGCAAGGACTGAGCACTGGGTGGGAGTTAACCATGGTCAACCACTTGTTATTTCTGGAAGGGCTTGGTGGCTCCTTTGGGCTCAATCTCCAGTACCATTTCCATCCCCTTTGCACTGCCAGGGCAAGGCAAAGCAGACAGAGAGCTGCTTCAAAGGCATTCCAGGGATTCTGCCGGGGCGGGAAAGGCCCGGGATGGAAGGAGCTCTGCTACTCATGGAGTTTGTTCTGGAGCATGGCAAGGGTCCAAGCTCCCAGAAAGGAGGGCTGGGAAGCTCCAGAGCAGGGGTGGGTTCGACTCTAGCAGCTGTGGAAGCATCTGATTTCCTAAAAACCCGCTCCCCTTGGAGCAGCAAGTGCTCCTGACCCACCTCCCAACACCCCCAAAATGCCTCCTGCGGCAAAGGGAGAGCCAGCAAGGATTAGAGCGGGATTTGAAGGCAAACAAGGCATGAGGCTGCTGAAGGAAAGCTCTCTGCTCCAGTGGCCAGCCTGGGGCAAGTAAAGAATGCCAAAACCATGGGGGCAGAGCTGGCCCAACAGAGCTGAGGAGATAAATGCAGTGTAAGAACTAAACTCCTAACGCTGGGTCCCTCCCCAACTTGTTCACCTGCATCAGGTGCTCAGATACCCTGACCCTGGGGGAGACAGCACCCAAATCCAGGTGCACGCAGCACAGCCAGAAATCCATCCCACAAAGCCCGTCACTGCAGCACACAGAGGTTTTGGGTGACACACTGCACCCCCAAGCCCAACACAGACCACTCCACTTTGAGGCCTCCCACCCATCAATGTTTTGAACATATTTCACACTCAACACACCCACACCCCTCAGTAAAGCACAGTTGCCTTGGCTACTTCCTAAATTTTGTACAGCAAAGAAGTGCCACTGCTCTGCCAGGCTTTTTTATAAAAGCACTTACCATGAAGGGAGAGATGCAGCAGCAATTCTGTGCTGAGCCTCAGGAAGCTCAAAGCCCTGCTTCCCAGCCCTACCAGACACGACACAGAGATGACAAAGCAGGAGGGAACAAAGTAAACTGAAAGATTTGGAATTCAAGGTTATCAGCTGCTCCAGAAATGTGTAGCTCAGGGATGATGGGATGGTACACGTGGCTGTGGTGGGACAGGATAAGGAGAGATCACAGAACGACAACAAGACAAAACCTGGTGGTTTTTTACAGGGCTTCTGCTGAAAGCTGCCCTGAGCAGCACAGGTAAGTGACAAGTGTCCTTCTGGAAATGTTTTACCTTTATTAATTTGTTTCCCAATTTATAAAACCATTCTTCACATCACGGTGCAACAAATTTCTTGTGTTAACGAACCAACACAGAGTGATGCTATTTATAGCCTTCATTTTTGCGCATACGTAATGAGAACACATGAAAGGTTGCAGAAATTAACCTTGGACCACACGATCAGTAACAGACTCAGCATTCAAAGGAAAGAAACAAGCAAAAGTAGAGCTGAAGGCAAGTTATCAGGTCAACCTTTTGAAACTCAAGACTGAAAGAAACTCGTTCATTAAGTTCATGGGGAGGATTTCACTGCACACAGCATTCTCCAGGAGTCAGAAGGTGTTTTCATTATTAAGAACACATCCCAAACAAGATCCAAAGCAACTCCGACTGGATGTGATCCTTCTTTGTGAAGGATACCAGAAGCAGACACAAGTTTCAGGTCACATCACTTGGAAACTTCTATCTTAGAGATCAAAAAGTCCAGGAATAAACATGAGAAGCGGCACAGTGTTAAGTCACTGCCGAGATATTTAACAAAAAAGAAACAGTGAAAGGTTTTCTCCAGTTTGTGAGAGAAAAAGAGAAACAGGAATGCAAGCAAGGGTAGGGCAGAAATCAAGAGTACAACACAAAATACCAAATTTGACTTTGCACCATTTTTAAAGAGGGGAGAGAAGGGTGATGGTGAGGGCAAAAGCCCAGGCGTTAATCTGAACAAGAGCATTGGCAGGGGGAGGATTAGAGAGCTTCATAAAAATTGTGAGGATTGGCTCATCCCAGTTTTAGAATCCAAACCAGATAGGCTCAGGCACTGCAGGCCAAGAAACAGGATTTATAAACCTCTTGAAAGGCAACAATAGGAGATAATAAACATGTGGCACATTGGAGGGGGCACTGCAGGGGAGAAAGAGAAGGAGAATGATCACAGCCTATCCAGGGCTCGCATTCTGACTCCAGTATAAAGGTGCTTTGCAAGCAAAGAGGATTAATGTGACACAGAGAAAAAGGGGGAAGAGGGACTAGTTCAATATGCCAGACTAACCTCAAGGTTCTCAAAAAAAGCCATCTTTTTAGACCAATCTACTATATCTTCCTCACATGGACTTCAGAGAGCACAAAGAGATTTACTGGTTAAGACAGATTGGCAGAGGAATGGGAAAACAGACAAAGGAACTGGCTCAGCAGCAGACAGCCCCAGGTGATGCTGAATAAGAAAATATCAGCCTGGAAACCAAAGACATGCCTCAAGAATCAGCCCTGGGAACATCTGATTTTGTTAGGAATGACCTCAGCACTAATCCTGCACCCACAGAAATAGAGGCAGCTCCAAAACAGCAGAGACACAGAGCTCCAAGGAACAGAAACCGAGGAGGGTTTTGAAATGCAGGCAGCGATGCACCAGCACGAGGAACACCAATAAATTTTGGAACTAACTGAGGTGAACTGGCCACCACAGAGACATCCATGAAATAGGGAAGTGGAGGCGATGCTGTGACAGCAGTGAGAAGCCAGAGCAGCTCCAGAGCACAGCACACACTTTTAGCCAGGACTGAGAATTTCCTGTGTGTCTGTATATCACACTGAGAACAACTGCAATTGCTACTCAGGAAGCTACTAGAGAACACTTGGGTCACTTAGCAAAACCACAGGTGAGGGTTACAGCTCCCTTTTACAGAATGCAGAAGAAGAGGTAAACCACTGAAAATAAGCAGCGGTCCTTAGGCAGAAGGAAAATTAAGGAACAGAAACTCAAATGAGTCTATAAACTCTCATGAATGTTCAGCCTGGGAATGAAAAGAAGGTCCCTAATTGCACAGCAAGATCTGTCATCTTCAGTAATGGCTCAATCTACAGGAGGAGAGAAGAATAGATGCAAGAAAAGATGCAAATGTTTTTAGGCTGGACTAAGTTCACGAAAGGGATTATGAGATCCTGCTTGGGAAAGCAAGGAGCTGGGTGACCCAGGAAGTCTTTTCCAGCACTAAATTACCATGAGACTAACATAGCAAGTATATGCTGTCTACACAACCACAAAGAACAAAGGTTAAAAGTTTGCTTTAAACCCACACAGGCCTTTGGAAACCAAAAAGCTGGCGCTCTTCCTCCAGACTGAGGAAGTTTAAGAGCCTTGGTTTCAGAAAAAGAATTTAAAAAAAAAAATACACATATATTTTGAAGTAGTTTGAACTCCA